>NW_018020773.1:184445-195006 GCF_002006095.1 Pseudomyrmex gracilis | reverse complement strand
AGAGCGGTTATATATATCCGTCTCCGTCTACTGCTCGAAGTTGGCCGAAGCGCCGAGCGCACACGGACACGGCTGTTCGCCTGTGTGCGCATCCCCTCCACTTGCTGTTGCATGCTGCAAAAGTCTTGAAACTGGCATCCCTGATCACGGCCAACTACCGATGGCGACGTGTGATCGCGGCGAAATCGCGCGAAGCTCGACGGAGAAACACGAAGCACCGGACAAGCACGTGTTCGGATCATTCACTTTCCGTCAGAATAAACGTGGTTAGGACTTTGGCTTTCAGGTATTTTAGTGTCTGATTCGACATATCTTAATGCATTATTCTGTCTGTGCGCGCGCGCGCGCGAGCACACACACACATACATAGACTATCTCTTCTGCATTCTCTTATCGGATATAATAAAAATGGGTGAAATAGTTTTCGTACTTTTAACTTCAAACTTCACAAACGGGGAAGTTTTTTTCATCAGCACTGTCAGTTTATGCAACAAACAAGTAGATTTTCTTTCTATGCGCGAACGATAAATATAATAATCTAGTTTTAAATTTGCTCGGAGATAAAGACGTCCTTGCGGTTCGCCGCAAAGATACACGAGACGCAAGTGTAGTATTTCTGATGCAGTTATTACGACTCGTCCGCGAGACGAGTTTCATATAAAGATTTATTGCTGCAACATATAAAATGATAATATTAAAAATTTTATGTAAAAAAAAAAAAAAATATTGTCAAGTTTTTCTTCCCCTCCGACTTATTCAAATTCTCGCGAATAATTTAAAGAGAAGATCTATCATGTCTTGACGCGTGTTTTTTCAACATTTGCTATTATATCTCTACGTGTGCTATTATATCTTACATTCATAAAAGCATCACTCACTAACACCAGTATATTGTTTTGTGCAAAAGTAAGTTCAAATATTTAAGACTACGTATATATTATTATTGCTATCGATAAAAAATGAAGGTCAAGAAACGCGACTTTTCAGCGGTTTTTTTTACCATCCACGTGAAACTGTTCTAATCACATTTCTACGAGGGGAATGTGTTAAAAATACCGCTCGCTAACAACGGATCATGTTCGCGCGCCGGTCCGATTCGTTATCGTCCGAATTCGAGAGCGTTAAACGCGCTAATTATCAATTAGCGATAACATTAAACATCTGTTACGACGATTAGGAACGCGAATGAGAAGAGGAGCAGCGTAAAAAGAAGAACATTCGAGCTATTTTTTCTGCGAAGAAAATCAAGGGCAGCTCGAATCGCACTTTCGGCGTCGTTAGGTCGATTATCTGTCGATCACGCTGTGAAGAGAGCTTTGTACGTACCGTGCGAGTATAATCTCCGATTCCTTCCCTCAGCTTCAGCCACTGAATCACTTCGTTGTGACGCGAGGCAAGAACGAGCCTATTTCGTAGCACGCGAGTTCGAGTATGTTAATTAGAGTTACTCAATTGTCGCAAAATAAAATTCGCGCGATCGATCACACGCTTGAGGAACGCGAACTACACCGTAGCTCCCGGAAATATCAAACGCATCATCTGTCCGAAGCTTCGCTCGCAGCAGACGGAAATCTTCCTTCCGGATGCACTTCCTTCGCGAAGATAACACAAATCTTTTTTTTAGTTTTCTTCTCTTCAAGAAGAAAAATATATTCACTTGTGCTTCGTTTTTGTTTAATTTTATTTGATGTAGAAAACTTCCTACGATATGTATTGAATTATTTTGTTTTACTTATGATATCTCGCCGAAATGGAACAGGTGCGTTAATCGAAAACTGCTATTTCAGGAATCGGTGTACGATTCAACGGGCGACGTCAGCGAAGAAATGCGAAGGAAACACGAGAACGTGTGAAATTTAACTCACAATACAGCGGCGCGACTTGTGACTTAAAAAAGTTTGTGCAGAGTTGCGCGCGACGCACACGACAATTAAAGAGAGAAGACGTCGACGCACATCGGCATTCGATCACTGACTGAAGACGTCGGAGCGTCAATCGCGTTTTTATAACAATCACCACCAGCGGTGCTGCTCGTCTCATCCGCGCACCACCGCTGCAATTACCGCGTGATCGCGAATAATTTCTCGTCGCTTTGTTAAGAAGACGATCGAACAAAGTCGGCGCGAGGTCGATCTTTCGACGTAGATCTTCCGACCGTGAGAAAAATTGCTATAACCAATTGCCAAAAAAAAAAAAAAAAACGTACGGCATGTACGAATTGTCTGACAGAGAAAAGAATAAAATTGATCAGCCGGACTCTCGATTTCGCGCCCGCCGGTAATTAAACGCGTTCGATATTTTCTCGACGAAGCGCGATAACGCCACGTAGCGGCGCGCACCGTTTCCAATTTGTCCACGCGGTGGAAATTTTTGATCTTCGTTATATACATATGTATATGTATACATATACATACGTATTCGCGCACGATCGATCCGTCGCTATAGAACGCCGAACGTCAGTCGAAGAGTAAAACGAGACACGTTAACACGAGATACGGTTCGTTCATATATGCGCGCGTTCGGGATAATAATAGAGCAGCGGAGAGAAAGTGAAAGATATTCTTGAAAACACACACACACACATCACAAATAACTCCGAATCGAAGTACTCGGTTTTTTTATTCGAGAGATTAATCACGGAAAGAAAAAGTTGGGTGCATTCCTCGCGTGAGATAACAATATATAATTGAATAACAACACAAAGCGAACTGTGTATTCGTACACACGTGTTCCTCAACGCGCGATAAGCAAACAAGGTCAAGCGAATCCAAATGTTAATTTTGCACCATGTTACATAGTTACATGATAATTGCACGAGTCATGCACATTTCTTTAAAAAAAAACTGGCAAGCAATCGAGAAATCTTTGCTATCTGCTTGCACAGTTATACGACACGTGGTCGTGTCGTGAGTGATCGGCAATACGCGTGTATATGTGTGATAATAGATAGAATATAGTTTTATCAGAAAAATATCGACTACTGACAAACAGAAACGGCTGAGATTCAACACTGCCGATACGTCTATTTCTGAACAATTGTAATACTCCGGTAAAAATTTGCAAAAGAGTAAAATAATTTGTGCTCTCAATCGTGTATAAATAAATAACTACGTTGTACATGATTAAATTAAAACTGAAACTTTTTAAAGTACAATAATTATGAAAAAAAGTAAATCTGTATCTCAAGAATTATAAATATTTCTAAACAACGGTTTTTTTCCTATAAATTGATTAAATTGCTTTTTTATCGGTTTTTTCCATTACTCATTTTTTACCGTGTATATTTTATTACGTGCCTTTTTTCCGTAAAATTTACTCAATGCATTTTTTTTTATGACTCAAAAATTTTTCCGATAGCGTAGAACCTCGTGCATTTTAAAACACGTGCGAGATATCGCGATCGCATTTTTGTCGCCAAAACCAAACCGACGTCGGGAACTTTCCTCTCGCAAATCATCCCGCGATTAAACGGTCGGGTCAACAAGAACGGAGAATTACTCGTTTCTTGTTCGAGTCCGTTGACACAAAGCGGTCCTCACACACGAGTTTGCATATATACGCATACATACACAAACATATAAGAGCCAACTTGATTAGCTCGAGACGATCAATTACACGCTTCGATCGCAGACAGTTGAGAGATAACGCGCGCGCGCGCGCGCGAGTGACTGTATTTAATTTTTTTCCCGACTAAATTCCTCATCCGCGGAAAAAGATTTGAATTTAATTTTGCGCTAATAATACGCTACAATCTAACAATAGTTTTTTTTTTATCGTCCTATTTAATATTTTGTATCAATTTTCGATTCACACAATATATTTCACGTATACATTAATTGATATAACGGTAATAATAAGATTAATTGGATAATTAAATAAATTACGCAGTTTTGTGCCAGTTTTTTTCTCGTCGTAAAAGATACGATAACTATAACGAGCGTGATTGATTACGTCGACAAAAATGATACGACGAGGGCAGTAATAGCGCACGGTAAAAACCGGACGCTTACCTGGATCTAACGAGATGATACCGGTCGAGCTTCTCGCTGATTAGCTCGCGACGATGATGCTTTTGGTGGAATTGATGGCCCTGATTGGTGCGCTGCCCGCTGCAACTCAGGCAACGGCGAGCTCCTTGCCAAACAACCAGCATCACTGCAATTACAAGGTGAAAAAAAAAAATAATATCTGTTACCTTGATTTTTTTTTTTTTAAACAAAATCTCGATTTTTTTTTCTAATCGCGCGAATCAAGGCATCGGGATCACGTGTTCGCGTGTTACGCTTTATCTGTCGATAAGAAAAACACTTCTACTTGAAATGGATATCGGAGTCTATAAGACAAGAAGGAGAAAAGCAAGATCTGATGTTTCCGTTACATCATTATCACTATTTTTTTCTTTCGTTATCGCGCAGACAATGTTGGTTTTTCTGACGTCAGCATGTCGGAAAATTCATGCCGACTATTCCCCCCGTATCTCCGACACGAGAATCGAACGCACTGCATATGTGTGTACTTGATGTGTTCGGTTGAGATCAATCGGAATTATCGACGGAATATGTTGTGTGCGAAAATTATTATGTACGCGCTCTTGACCTTTGGTCTATAGCGTTTACGCCACGCACGCGATTTGCAAATCGCGACGGGGAAGCGATTCGCGGTGTGAGTCAACGCCTCGTCACGAGACATCGTCTTATCTCAGATTCGAAACAAGAGTCCTTATCAAACGTTTCAATAAACGCGATTGAAGATACACAAGAGCGCACTTACAAGATATACACACGCAAAAAAAAAAAAGAGAATGTTCGAGTAAAAAATATGAATATCGCTATTTTATTTTCTTCAATTTTTACGGAAAAAAATTCAAGCAATTCTGGAGAATGGAAGTGTCTAAAAGAGCACTTATCAAAAATGACCATTCCGTATCGATTTTATCCGAGATAATTTCGATTCTATAGTTCTATAGAGTATAGTTAAAAATTAGTTCGAGTCTAATTTTTTGACCCTCCCGATTATTTTTCTCCTTCCGATTTGTTCCGATATGTTTCAAATTCAAATTTTCTTAGAAAGTGTTTTTTTTTTTTTCAAATAAATGGTATGATAAATGAAATAAGTGAGAAAAATGATAAAAGTGAGAAAATGTAGTTGAGTGATAAGTGATAAAAGTGAGAAAATGTAGTTGAGTGTAAAAACTCTGAAAAAAATATTAATAACAAAGATATAAACTATATGACAAAAATTGTGTTGAGATATTCAAATCGACACAATTACTTATCGACACAAATAAAGATTTTAATCCTCTATAACTCGAATTTTTTTCATGAGTATAAAAAATGTATACTCACGAAAACGTAACGTGAAATCAGCAGAAAAAAATATCAACTTCCACGTTTAAATGTAACAATGAATTTACAATTTTCAAACATTTTATTTCTTTGACAATCGCGGTAAACAATTTCTATGATTATGAAGAAGAGAACAAGATGCGTACGCCACATTGTGGTTAGAAATGAAATTAGATATTAAAAGTTTATCGATATATCAGTATATGACTTCAAAGTTACACAGCGTTATAGAGGGTTAAGAAATATTCATAGCTCTGAAAAGTACCAAAGAAAAAGCTAATAATATAATAATAATACAAAATATGTAAAAAAATATTTATATAAAAATTCTTTGTATTGTTTGCAATAATAAATTACGTAGAAATGTAATAATAGCTCCAGCTTTCCCACCCTCTAATGCTCACACCCTCTTCTCTCTCTCTTTTGTTTTTACTCATCAAAAGTGTCCCAAAATTGACGACAAAAAATATGATCACCTTAACTTATCGCATCTTTGACACAATTTGTAGAATTTATCGGTTCCTGGTTCGATAAAATGTGTCTGAAAATTATCTCACACCGACCTTTGGACCAACGTTTCTGTCAACTTTTCACGAGGTGGTCTGTCACAATATATAAAAAAACAACCACATGTAGGGGTGAAAAATAAGCCTTACTAACTAAGGAAAGTTTATTTTTCTAATAGTGGAAAACATTTTTGTTGCAATTACATTCTATCAGAGTCTTTCCATTATATCTCTCGATATTTTTCGAATTTTTAAAACGAAAGACACGTGTATCGAAAGTCGTAAAAGACCGATCGATTGCGATTGCTTTAAAATTAAAACGATGTCGTTGCATTTTAATTGTCAACTGATAGTAGACGTAATCAGTCGTATTTGTTTTCAATTATTGCGCAACAAGAGGCGAGTGTAATCCCGAGATTTAAACCAACCGGAGTAGAACAGTTTCATCTCCTCGGCATTCGATTGAACGCGACGTTGTTATCTTTGTTAAAGCGTGTATATATATATATGTGTATACACGCTTTAACGCGAATCGTGCCGCGCGAAGATTCGGGAACACGCTCGCGCGAGCACCGAGGGATTCACCTTGCGACAACGTGACATTGCAGCAGACACGCGAAAATATATATCGTATAATGCAGCAGAAAATACCGCCTCGGCGCTCTATCGATTGCCGGGCGTCGGAGATTGGTCGGCATGAGCTGGATATTAGCGACGTTTCACATTTCGCATTCCCACCGGTTTGTGTGCGGAAATACGAGAAAAGATCCCGCACTTTCCTTCTTTCCTCTCTTCCTCTCCGAGACCTTTACGAGACGCGTTCGACGTGTAATCTGTTTTAATTTTAAACGCGAGAAAGTGCGGTTACACGCAGCGAAGGCAGAGTCCAATATCTCTACGCGGGGAACGCCATTCGGTTCTTATTTTCTCGAAGATTTTTCCTCGAAAATCGTACGTGTGTCGATTTCATGACCGCGTGACGAAACCTAACGACGTGCGCGAATCCAACAAATTTGCGTAGAGCGCGTCACCTCTTTGCCATTTTGAAAAATCGAGACCGTCTTGACAATCTACATTCATCTGATTTAATATGCGACTATAATACGTTGAGTTACACTTTCTGCACCTTGGTTTTCTTTTGTTTGGCACAAAAATTGTCCGCGAACAACTCGTTCTCCGACGAGCAATTCGCTCCCGACTCGCTTGCCGACTTCAGATCGATAATTGCAACAACAGTACACACGACCCGAAAACAGATGAATTCAAACTCTCGAACGCGTGCTCGCGCGCGCGCGGTCGATTTCGATCGACCGGACGATCGACGTCCGTTCGCTTCAACTCTTTGTTCTCTTCCGCTCCGTTTTATAAACGCAAAAAAAACGCAAGTCGCTGCTTACGTGTTTGACAAATGGGTTACGTACGTACCTCGTTAACACGTCAGGCTGTGGCGTCTCGAATGTTCCACACGTGTGTTCTTGTTTCTTCTCTCCCGAAAGAGATCCAACCGCGACCGTGTCTATCACCGGATTTTCGGAGTTTCGCCGAAACTCGTTATCGATTCGCCGTCGCGGAATTTCGTGAAATTACTTCGCGATCTTTCAAGAGTTCGTTCACGACAAACACACGCGAATCGCGTCGATAAAGATGGTAAATAACACACGAGCGGCAACGGGCGAGGCCGCAGTCGCGCTTGCACCGCGTACAAAACGGTCGAAACCGGATTGTCGGGACGACACGAACCACGACGGATGGGTGGATGGATGACCGCGGGGTGCCACGCACTCGTTGCACGCTCGGAGCGCGACACGACGGCGAACGGTGAACACGATCTGCACCGCGCGACGGACGGAAACACACTGAATGAGCGGCGGCGGCGCGCGCGCGATGCCGCGCGAATACGAAGACCCGCGCCGAAACGAGACGCAATCTCCGCGCGATTCTATCGCGTCCGAAACGGCGTCAAAACGATTTTTTACATCGATGTAATAAATACGAGACGTTGATTTGGATCGAATTTCTTGTGGAGAGAAGATTAAAATGTTGAGATATGAGACAAGAAAAGAGTCAGCGAAGAGATTGAGTTGGCATCACTTGAATTTAAATGCCCGTTTCCACGAAGTTTTCTGTACATTGTATTGTTCGAAATTGCGCTTCAACACGGTTCTATTTGGGGAATTTGAAATTTCATTTCTTTTTGTTGAGATTGCGCGTGTAGACAAATAAAAATACTGGAAAATTAAAGTGTGTTAAACACATAAATATTAACATAAGTTATTTCAGTATTTTTATGTACACGCGTGTGTGTGTGTGTGTGTTTTTTTGACAAAGAGCAAACGTTAAGGGAGAGCGCCTCATTGCGAATCCAACATTTTATTCAGGAAGAATACATACAATAGGAAATTGTTCGTTTGTTTTACATATTATCTGTGATTTTTATTATTAATAACATACGCGAGACAAATTTAGTAATACACCTGAAACACGTTTTTACGTTGCGCTGTTTGAACAATTTTGTTTCGCTCGCGCAAACTTGCCAAAAGTCAAGTTTTGCATAAAAATTTCTTAGAATCCTCACAAGGACGAAAATATTATTAAATTTTCACAATATATCATGCTCATGTGGAAGAGCATCGATTTTTTTTTTTACCATAACAAGACAATGGATCAAATGGAGCAAGTGCGTTTGATCTGTATTAAAAAATTATCTATAGAACGCCGCGTTTGCAAATATTTCATTAGATCGAACGATATAAATTTCAAAGGTAGAGTCGTTATATATGTATACATATATATTGGCTTACAGTCAAAAACGCTATATTTCTACGAGCAATAAGAACGAGCGCACGTATATCGTGAAAATGAAACGTTAATTATCTTCATTCCTGAATTAATGTTTTTATCTTAATAAAAGAACTGCATTCTCGGACACACATATATTATTTAAATCGAACATTAGATTTGTTTAATTTAATGAACACGTTTGAAATATATTCTTTGTCGCAAGTCTCTGAACTTCTTTTTCGCGTGTATCAAATAATGTGTAATTTTGTTGCGGAAAACTTTCTATCACGTGTGCTTTGCTAATTCCTACGTATGATAAATTATATTAGTATGGAAATATACAATGTATAATTATATAAAATGTTAGATTTAATGAAGATGTATATAATGTGAGAGAGAGAGAGAGAGAGAAAAATAAATAAATATATACGATATTCAAAATTCAGGATGAATGTTCTGTAAAAAAATATATATATATATAGTCTATGTATACATATGTATGTAACTTCGAAATCCTTTTTATAATTTTGTAAAATATGTGGTGAGTACACACACACACACACATACACATACACACACGCGCGCGTACATACATGTATAGATATTTACAAATTTGTCAAATTGCACTGAGATACAAGAGTGAACGCGCAGCTTATAAAATTTTTATACGTTTTTCATATCTTTTTGCTATTATGCTAACAAAAGCAATGTGTATATTAGTCAACAACTTATTCAAAAGAAAAACATATAAAATCGCGAATAATGATGTTTAAAAATACTTAGGCGTTATAACATCTGTATTTCCGTAAGTTTATTATTCTTACCTTGGCGAAAACAAAACGAAAGTATTTGGATACAAATTTTTTTTGTTTTGCAATAAAAGTTTATATAGAAGAAAGAACATGTAACTGAAAAATGGACGTAATTATTTTGTAGTGCTTTACTGCACATTTAAGTTCGCTACAGATAACACGCGAGCGATAATATAATATATATATATGTATTATAGCTTGGAAATGAGAAATGTAATGTAATATCACATTACCTTACAGATGAGATATGAATATTATATTATATTACAGATGAGCGACGATCATATATCACAGACGAAGAGAATTGTCGTAACACAATGGTTGTCTTTTCTAACGTTTGAACATATTACAGTGTTGAACATATTACATTGACAGTGTTTTTCAGAAGATATAATGCGGTATTTAATCAATAACAATTCCAGCTCTCAATTCTGAAGTAAAATCTCCAAATCTGAATTTCAAATTGCATAAAATTCAAATAAGAACGGAGTGAATTTAAATTACTTAATAAATTAAATGAGAAAGAAATTTCTTAAATTATTTTCGAACGAGTAGGAATAAATATTCTTTGAATTACACGCTTTAGTTAAGAAAAAAAAAAAAAAAATGAGACAAAGATATATCTAAAGTATTGCATTATAGTTATAAATGATTTTTTGCAAAACATAATAGGGTAATTAAACCTATAGTTAGCATCTCTCCACTGATCAACACTTGTTGATTGTTTTCTAATTGTCAACATATTTTTGACTATAATTACTTTTTACGTGACATTAATAGTAAGTTAATAGTAAGTTAATTTTTGTGTGGATTTTAATGGCAACATTATTTTAGAGTCCTTTAGTTGGCACTCTTAAAAGAAATTTGACGGATCTTTAAAGTGCCAATGTTTTTTTATACATTACATCATCGCTCGTTGTCTATAGCGGGCTTTAGACAATCCACCATCTCACGATCTTTTTTTTTCCTTAATAACTCACAGTAATATATACAGGGTGTCCCAGAATAGCCGTACAATCTCTCGTAGGCAGATAGAAGGAATAAAACTGAGTCGAAAAGTCCTGAACCATTTTTTTCTATTATTTATAATAAAGGAGTAATTATTGAGTAAAGCGGG
>NW_018020773.1:172076-184370 GCF_002006095.1 Pseudomyrmex gracilis | reverse complement strand
GACTCAGTTTTATTCCTTCTATCTGCCTACGAGAGATTGTACGGCTATTCTGGGACACCCTGTATATTGTCTTTAGTGCGTAAAGCACTAAACAATCTAATTCTACCAATATTTCTTACATATTTTATTTTATAAAAAGTATTTCCAAATACCTTACGTTTTTGTCAAGTTTCACCGTATCGTACGTGTACTTTTTATAAATGTATTCGATGTGTGTGCAGGTTTATATTACATAAAAAATTCAACTACTGCATCAGAAAACGCTATTGGTTTGAGACATGTTAAATAATTGCGAAGTTTCTATTTTCTCAACTTGTTTGCCGCACGTTTCAGCAGCTTCATAAATTGTACTGTGTTGTTAACTATGACACAAATATATAACATTTATAATACTCTTATCACACCTACATTAGTATATAAATTAATTAAATCGTACATATAAAAGTTCTAATCGTTAACATTGTTGAAATCGGATATCTCGCGTACGGATTTTAAAAAGTCTTAATTTTAGGACTAAGTTTTAATTTACACGTATATGCTATTAAGTAAAAAACATCCTTTTTTTTTCAAGATTTTCTTCATCACTTTCTAAAAATTTTTCTTGGTATCAATAACATTCTGGGAGAGTTCAACTTATTATAAAAGATTATAAAATAAACGATTTGTGTAATCGTGAACGATCTTTTCTTTGCCTATAGTCTTCCACAATATATTTTTTTTATGCTTTCATTTATCTCACGTGTGTCGTGTATCATAGGAAACAGGTACAAGTGCAACCAGATAACTCAATTTCCTATATGATACAACAATCGATAAAATTCCCCCTCGTAATCTCTGCTCCTTGATCGATACTTTGTAATAATAGTAATAATAATTGTGAAGTACATTTTGCTAGATTTATAAGTTAAATACAAAATGTCCCGAGAAATATAATTATATTTTGTTTTTTATTTTAATAATATAGCATAATATAGAAAACGCTAATCACTATGTTCTACAGCCTCTCTGTGATGTTATAAACTAAGTAGCAAAATAGTGCTAACTGAAGCACTACAGCAAAATGGAGAAACAAAAGAAGTGTATTATAACTGGAAGAAATGCATAAGTGCATTCTTGTGGTGATAGCGAATTGTGAACAATTCAGATTGTGTCTCATTCACTGTGGTGTACACAAGTCTTTTCCCACATCTCTCGCGAAAAAAATGATAAGCGATTTTAATCGATAGCTAGCCTCTACTAGATGTACTGTTTTATTTTAAGAAAATATATATGGCAATTGTGTATATATTTCGAGTGTAGGAACAATTCTTCAATTGTGTGAGATTGCAATTTTAAACGATCGATTAAAGATTGTCCTATCGTAATATTTGCACCGCTTCAAAAAATAATCGAGATTAAATAACGTACAGCGAAAAAGTTCGTCGTGTTAATTGCGTTTTACTCTAAAAAATGCAAAAATATGTTATATAACAGCGTGGTGAGACTCTCTCTATATTTTTCATGATAATGGACGGTGGAGAGTATTTACTCGGTATACTCATTAAAAATACAGTTCTACTTCTTTTGCACTAAAACTATCATTAAATTTGTTCGATCTACTATTATACTCATATATAAGTTAAATTATGATAAACCGTACATTGATGTATGGAGTTTGTTTTACCTCTTCGTCCTCAAGAGTCGTTGTCAACTGAATTTGTTAGATTTGAGTAATCACATAAAGCGTCAGTAAGCCACTGTTATAATATAAATATCGTCTTACTGAAATATCGAGATATCAAAAGTCATTAAATATTTAACTACAAAATTAAGCAATGTAGTAATATGTAATAAATATATACGTGTCTCTTAGAAAAACGATCCACTGATCTTAACAAGTAGAGTTGTGTTCCTGCAAGGTGAATACGCATCACCTTGATAGAGAAAGTTCTATATTTACAGAATAATATATGTACAACTATTACATGATTTTATACACAAATAAAGAATGAACATGAGAGAGATGGTTTAGTTTCTATTTTTTCCGGTAATTAAGCCTGTGGCAAATGACACTATTTTTGTACTGGATTGTATATTTGATTTCGAAATTACATTTGGTCAAGTCTTCATAATGTTCAAATCGCACGCAAACATCACGCGCGCTCGCGCGCGTTAGTTTCCAGACGCAATTAATTAAATCTGACATCTCGTTGATTTCTAGACACAATTAATCAAATCTATTATTTATATGCAATTTAGCACAAAAGAAGCTTCTTGCCGCAGGCTTTACACTGGTCAACAACTTTTGTCATTTTAACGGAGAAAGATAATTTATAGATTTTAATGTGCGTTAAAATGACAGACAAAAGTGATAAATTTGTAAACCAGTGTTAATAACTTTCTCTAGTGCATCATTTTATGAAGTTTCAGAATTTTTCCCAAACGTTGTTTCGCCGTTTTCATTCCCTTCTTCGGTTTTCGTTCTGAAAGTTAATAGAGATATCGAGTCTCTAATTATATTAGTCACACACAATTGAATCAAATATATTAAATTATCAAATATATCAAATATATAGTAGAATAAGTTTGTAAATTATTTAAAAAAATTTCAAAGATAAAACTTGATACTTTACCAACGGGAACTGGCGCTGCAAGCTTGGCTTTAACGTCTTTCAGTCTGTTAGGACATGTCAATATCGACCCGAATCCAATGGACGATTTTATAACATTTTCAGACGGTGCAGTGGACGATGTAGTTCCTACCGCAGTAACCGCAGGATTCTTCTGCTTCTTTTTGTTATACGTCCGTTTGTTAGTACTCTATTAAATACGCACAATAACACAAAACGCACATCGTTAATTTTTTTGTTTTATAACAACGTGAACATGAAATGATAAGTGACTGAACTACGATGAAAAAAAACATACAGACAGAACAGAACTACTGAACAGAAGTATACGTGTTACTTTTCTAATGGCCCAGTCTGTAATCGTAGCGAACTATAGCTGAGAATAACCACAGTGTACGAGAAGAGAATATATTACAGTGGCGACTAACATAAAAAAAAAAAGACATTTAGAAGCTACACAAATGTGGCACCAAGAAAACTCTTAATTTAACTAATTATTAAGAGCTGTAGTTAAAGAATACATCTATAACTACGAAATATAGTAAAGTGTATACAACAAGTAATACTCTAGAAAATTTTACGAAATTTCAGATCAAACTATAAATCGAAATGTGCCTACCACTTTCTTCTTGGTAATCTTGTCCACGTCGTTATCCAGGTATTCATCCTACATGAAATGTATATGCAAGAAACAGCGAATTATGATATTTGAGGAACGTTTATGAATGATAAGACAAGTTTTCAACAAGACATAATGATAAAACATTTTTGTATATACGTATATATAAAAAAATGTATAATAAACAGATTAAAAATTATATATAAAAAATATGTACATATATGTTCATTACTTATAGAACAAGTTTAGTATACGTATATAAATTTTGTGAAATTAAAATACAATATTTATTTTCGCATAAATATATTGAGAGACATGGTTATGGCATACGAAATAAAATGAAATAATATAAATTAAAAAATGGCAGTATATTGACTCACCGATTGCTTTGCTCGCTTCGCAGCGGCTGCTTCCAGACCCTTTTCCACCGACGTTTTCTTTACGCCCTCTCGCGCTGGCCGATTTGTCTTTGGCAAAAGAGGTCCCACTCTGGCTTTCGGATTCCACGCTTCATCGATCTGACTCTTCGATTTGGGCTTGAAAATATAATCTTCGTCGTCCGATGCGTCCAATGCTGGATAAACTGTGATAAATAATATCATAACAACAACGTTATCACAAAGGAACATCAGGTTGCATTGTTGTTTTTTTTTTTTATTATATACGTACTGAAATCATCGTCTTGGTGTACTTTGTCAATATTTTCTATCGATTGATCGTCATCGTCGTCGTCGTCGTCGTTGTCGTCGTTTTGCTGACTCTTGATCGATCTCGAGGACTTGGCTGGACTATTACTCGACGTCGAGTAACTCTGCTGGCTGAACGACAGCATCCCGGCGATTGCTTCCCGTGTGGACGGTGACGCCCTGTCGGAACTGACCGTTTTCAATTTATAAATACTAAGACACCAAGAAATTAAATTCATTCCTTGAAAAACGAGAGCTTTACAACGAGACGGCTTTAGAAATGAACATTCCGTTGCAAATAAATATGAAGACTTTTTGCACATGCTCGAAAAAACTTATATTACGTCTACCATACATTATTTCTATACTAAATTTCTATTAGAGATTACTTGCTTCGGCTAGAATTAAATTAACAGAATCTCGAAAAGAAAACCAATATCACGAAAATCAAATGTTCTACGGAAGATTTACTCACCCAGTAGGAGGCGGCATGGGTAGCATGGGTTGAATGTACTGTGGAATCGTGGTCGACGGCCTAAAAACATTTCTATCGCACAATTATTCTAATCTAATATTAACACGACGGCAAGTTTAGATAGTGTCTGAATTAATACGTACGTGACGTCCATTTTTTGAGTGCCATTGCCTAGCGTGTACGCTGATGCCTTCAGCAATTCCTCTATACCGTTCTTTGGGGCGTTGTTCAGTACGTCGACTTCACCGTCGAAGTCGCGCTTGAATCGTTTCTGCGTGTTCGACTTTGGTGTTCGTTTACGTTTTTGCGATTCGTCTATCACGAGGCCGAAATCGCTCTCATTGCTGCCGTCGTGAAAATCATACACGGACGAAGTCTGATTCCACGGAAGCGATTCCTTTTTCGTTTCCAGAGTATGATCGATCGTGATATTGTTACCGTAAATGTTTATACTGTCGTTTGTACTTCTGACAACCTCGTTGTTGCCAAGCTTAAATCTAATCACGGTAGGACTTTGTTTCCCCGGTTTGGACAAGTGCCGTTTGTTGCTATTGATGGATTTCTGTGCCGGAGATACAACGGTGGGAGTCATAATCGGTTTCGGTAACGTGAGTTTCAACGGAGGTCTCGGCGGCAGTTGTTCGATCGGAGCGGATTCCACCTTATTTGTTTCCTTCAACGTCGCCTTGAAGACATTGTCAGCCATCCTGTCGGCGTAATCAAAGTCCACGAAATCTTTGTCTAGCGGTTTTTTCTTTCTTCGTTTACTCTCACGTTCTGGTTTCGGCGGGTTCAAGGATATTAAGTATCGTTCCGCGTGTCGTATCTCTTTGCTGATGTCCTTCAATAACTTCTGACTGTTTATCGTTTCCGGTATCTGGCCGCGACTGATCATATTATACTGAAATGATAAAAACAGATGTTATTCTATCTTTTATTACAGAGTTTTTATAAGTTTTCCTTTTAATTCAAAGTCGAATATAAAAAACATCTTACGTCTTTGTCAGTGTTCCACTGTTTGAGAATCCCAAGTAACGCTTTCACACCTTGTAAAAGATACGTTGGACATTTTTTCCCCTCGTTATTTAATTCTTTCAATTCCTTTAATAATTTTTTAGCTGCGAACCAATTAATCGTCTCAAATCCGGGATACTGGAACTTTGCCGGAGTCTTCATTTTTCTTTCTAATTCGTATATTCTATAAAAGATAAATGATTTTTCGTTACACCAATGAAAAACATTTTTCATTATTGTAACGAAAATTTTTCAATCAACTATTAAAGCTGTTTTCTTCACTCACTGTATTTGCATCGGAATGTTGAGGGTGTGCAAAAAGTTTCCACCAAAGACCAAGGAGTCAATTGGTGTAAGCACGGCGTGTATCCAGCCCGTGGGAATCATCATTGTCTGACCTTGTTTGATCACGCACTTGTAACAAGCGTCAGCCTGATCTCCAAAGAAGGTCTCACTTTGCGTTGAACTGCACATCCAGTGCTGATACAACTGCAAATTTGCCTGCGTTGGCTTTACGAGATAGAACACTTTCTCGCCGCGCAACACGTGATACCACACGGACGTGCCACCGAAGTCGACGTGGAAATCCGTGAAACTATCTTTGACCCCCATTAGGCAATACTTTTGTACTTCGGGTCGTTTTATGTCACTGTCCGCGGGCCAATCGCGCGGCCACGCTGAATTGGCCCAGTCGAGCTTGCGCGCGACATACGGCGCTTCAACCAATGACGAAAGACTGCAATTTTGGTTTTTATTGTTATTTTACGCACATAGTTCACTTTACACAATTGTAACACGTCAGGACAATGAGAACAGCAATATACCTAGTGTTGGTAAATTCGAGACTTATGACATTAAGTACTCTTGTTCGAGATTGAGAGTTGTAATATTCTACAAAATCTCTTAGTTTCATACGTATGTTACTTTGTCTAGAAACATCAATTACATCTATGTCCCGATCGCCGCCTGTAAAAGTATATGTTACAAAATAGCTTTTCACATATCAATTGTAAAATTTATACATAGAACCAAAAAAAATTTATATCCAGAATAAATATTTTACCTATATAACCCTCGACATTATGAACATTAAAGTTTGGAGGCGGTAATGTCATATCGAGTCCGTCTTTTCCATCAATAATGATGGGAGTCTCAAAACCATTTGCTTGCAAATATTGTAAAGTTAATTGTTGTCCTTTTATATGTTTCACAATCTCATCAGCTTTGGGAAAATGCCTAGATTTCAGTTCTCGTATAAAAACTGGAGTTCCAGTTTGAACAGGCTTTGTATCCGCATCGCGCTCGGTGTAATCGTGTCTATGCCAGTTCACTCTGATTTTCACTGTTTAGCCACAACAAGAAATAATACATGTCAAGTGTCAATGGATAATAATGTACTAATTACAAATATTTGTCAAATATCTGAAACAACTTACTGAGCGAAGGACCACACATGGTTTCACATCGTGGACAGTGATACTTGTCAAGATCTATGGCCATATATTCCTTCAAAGCCACACATCTGAAAGAACAAACAAACAATAAAACACATGTGTGTTTTATCAGAAAAATTCGTGTCCTGTAATACACAAATTCACAATCATGACACAAACGACTACTTTCATCAAACACAACAGCTCAATAATTGTTTTAACTGTCATTTCTGTGTCACGAATCCGCTAACAACACAAAAAGGACGCGAGATATGGAAGACAAATAACGCAGAGTACAGGTTATGTTACTATCAACAAAACATTGTTGTTTGACACACTGCTGACAGATATGAGTGACATTTCGCGTTCGCGAGATTACAAAAGTCAGCACCCGCGATCGAAAATATAAACCAATGCGAAAAATTTTCGACATTTGTGACAAAACCACGAAGATTAGTCATCAAAATCACGGTGTGTTGCAATAGCAAACTCGTTGCCTTTCGCGTTATTAAATGAGTTCACGGACACTTACTCGCCGTGGTACCACTCTTTGCACACGTCACATTGTATCATAAATTGCTCGGGATCGTATGAGCCGCCGCATAAACAATACGTAACTGGCAAGTCCATTTTTAGTGGTTATCAGTACTGGGTTGAATACACTCTCGTAACACACAGCTCAGTACAGCTAAAGCTAAGCGCAACTTCATCAGAAGAAGGGTGGTAACGAGACGTACCGTCGTCACATAATGGCGGCAGCACAGTGTAACAACCAATCAAAAATCGCATTTGCGTAAAGGCGCGAAATGAAAACAAGAAGAGCATTTCTAGATAAAAAAAAAAGAGACAAATAGTCAAATTTGTTCTTTTCTTTGTATAAAAAAATCATTTTGTTATTTCCTGAATTGAAATAACGCTTGTCGATCATCATCTAAGTTAGAAATGGCTAAAATATTCGCATATTCAAACGATAATTATTTAACAATTATATCAGAGAGAAGAATGAGAGCGGCCAGATCCGTAAGACGTCGTCTACAATAAGAATTTAAGACGTAAGATTTAAGTTTTAACGGAAAGGTCAATGACCTTTGACAGAAAAATCAATGATCTTTGACGAAAGGTCACCGACCTTTGACGAAAGGTCAACGGCCTTTGACGAAAGGTCAACGACTTCTGACGAAAAGTCAACGACCTCTGACAAGAGGTCAACGATCTTTGACTAAAGGTCAATGTCCTCTGACAAAATGTCAACGACCTTTAAATAAACCTACAGGCCGAAACACAGACTTTTGCATAACGCATACGTAACGCAGACATAAGAAAATCACCCAATCAAGCTTTTCGTTTTCATGCCTACTTCTTGTTCTAAAAAGCTTTGATTGGTTGATTCTCTTATGTCTCATTCGTTATGCCTTAGGCTGTCTTTACATGCGGCGTAAAGGGCCTTCAATATCAGAGAGAAGCCTGAGAGCGGCCACGGCCATAAGGGAGAAGTCAGATGGTGCGAAACGTGCGTAATGCAGAATTTACGAATTAATGAATTTCGGCCAGTCGTAGACATTCCGCAAATTCTGTTCTGTAAAACCAGAGAGAAGCCTGAGAGTGGCCACGGCCATAAAGACTCTTGATAGAAGATTATAGATAGAAAGAACGTCACAGTGTGAACATTGTTTTTGATGCAATTTTATAAATTGCGCCAAAGAGAGATTACAGCTGATTGCACGGAGTGCAGCGCAAGCTGTGAGTTTGTGCTCGACCGTGCTCCAAAAATCTCATCACGTGGTGCGAGATAAATGGCTTGAGGTTAAAATTTTCCAAGATGTTTGGTAAATAAAAATCTATTACGCAATTAGAGATATAGACGTAATATTTATCAAACCATTTATTTATTTATCAGAATATCTGTTTATATATATATATATATCAATAGAGGCTGTACGTAAGATTGAGAAAAGAAGAAAAAAAGTAGCCGAACTGAAAGCGAGGCAGATTAAAACGTGAGTAAAGTTATTAAAGTTTCAAGAGAGAGAGAGAGAGAGAGAGAGAGAGAGTTTAGCACGTGTGTCATACGTACGTATACACGCCACAATAAAGTTTGTGTGTGACTCACTGATAATAAATTAGTAACACACAGTAAACAGTATTTGAAAGAGAGAGAGAGATTTACTACTGTGTTAATACATATTGTTCTATTATTTTATTCCAGAAAATTGGCAAAAAGTAAAACACAATTTGTAAAGAAACTGAAGAGAAATCAGTTGTACAAGCCTAAAAATATGTCGTCTTGCAAAATTGTTGCTGACGATTTAGTTAATAGTGAAAACATTGATGATGATGATGATGATGACAATAATGATGATGACCAGAAACTTTATTCAACAGATCATAGAACCAGTACTGCAAAGAAAGCAGTAACTCCATCTAATCTTAAAAATAAGAGGAAACAATCAAATAGTCGTGAAAATAGTAATCATGAATCTTCTTCCAGTCTTGAACGTAAGACACTTGGAATTATTTTTATATTATATTGATTTATTTATGTCTCATATAAATACAGTAGCTGCATTATTTTGAGTAAATTAAGGTTGTCTTTGTAACACACTTTGTGGTTAAAATCAAATGCTGGTAATTTAAATTTTAGATGTTACAATTGATACTACAGAATGGGGTACTTTCGAACAATCAAGCGACGTAGATGACGATTGGAAGTTAATTTTATCTGATGAAGACACAGACGATTGGACGCAGATTGATCTGAAAGAAAAGAGAGATACAAGTGTATTACCTGTAGTTGACATGCTTTCAGAAAATATTGTTTCGCTAGAACTATCATCACAGATACGTGAAAACGATCAAACGCCAAAATTGGCCAAAAAATTGTCACATAAGAAAGACGCTCATAAAGTAAATAAAACGTCCGATAAAGAAGATTCGCGCGTATTAAATGTTAAATCCCATAATCGGAGACGCAGGTCTCGTACGCAAGCAAAACCAGAAAAGCGGACATTTCCCGCACGTTCGAGATCTGATGTAAGTGTTGAAGATGATAGTAACGTAATAGAAAATACTACAGTAGAGATCAGTTCATTGGACAGCGATACATTAGAAGATACAAGTTTCAGGAGTACTAATAAGAATTCTATGTACAAAGATTTGGTCGGAAGTACTCCTAGAAAAAGTCCTACAAAAAGCAGATCAGCAGGTCGCAATGATAATATACGAGCGTACAATCGCACGTATTCAAATTCAAACATACGCTCACTTACACGCAGCTCGAAAGAGCCTGCGGTTTACTGCTTAAAAAATATAGTTATTGTCATAATGGAAAAGAACAGCAAGTTCTGGTTTAACGGTAAATTACTGATAAAGGTGTTGTACGGCGCTGTGAATGTCTACGGCTTCGTGCTCGACAGTTCAGGCGGTACCAAAGAGATGTATTCTCCGAAGGGATTCAGTCTTGTCGGTATTCAAACTAGCGCGGAAAAACCGTCTGAAAATAATATCGAAGATGTGTGGACGACGCTCGCCGAGAGAGGCATCACTCGAGATTCGGAAAGCAAACTGCAGGCCGATATCGACGGCGTTCGACCGGGAAGTGTCATTTTTGTGCTGCAGAACTTCGACAACAATTTGACGCTCTTTCTGAAGAATCACTTTCCGTATGTCAAATTGTTCCCAGAGATAAAACAATCCTATTATCATTCCTGGACGGATCCCAAGCGAGCGAGAACGGTGCTGCAGACCAACTTATATTTTCAGAAGCATGACAATTACGAGAATTTGTTCAATTATAAACCGTTGATTGTCGATTTCTCTATCACAATGAAGACCGCAACAAAGATGTTGAACCGATGGCGTGCAAACGAATGGTCCTGCACGCTGATCGCCGGTGGCAAAAACGTCGGCAAGTCAACGTTCGCGAAATGTCTCATCAACTGTTTGTTGCGCACTTCCGAGAAAGTGGTTCTGGTGGACTTAGATCCTGGCCAGGCGGAGTGCACGCCGCCCGGTTGCATCTCGTATAGTTTGATCGAAGAACCGTTGCTGGGACCGAATTTCACGCATCTAAAGACGCCGGTTTATCAGCTGTTTCTCGACGACGTGAACATTTCCCGATGCGTCACGCGCTACTTGGAGGGCGTCAAGATGCTAATCGAACGATTAAAGTCATGTCCCGTATTGTCTCGTTTACCTATTGTGGTGAACACGATGGGTTTCACGCAAGACATCGGTTGGAACATCATGATCTTCACGATAAAACTGATCAGACCGTCGATCATTTTGCAGTTATCATCGAAAAAGGAACAAGAAAATTTCCCAGATAATCTCAATTCGGAAGTTGTAAATAAACAGGTAAACACGCGACTTTAATAATCAATAACTTTGGTTAAGTAATTATTTTTCGAGAAAAGAAAATTCTCAACAGGAATTCACGTGGGAGTTTTTCGACGAGAATTTTATCGATTGGAACAGACCGTGCGAGCACGAATTGTGCTTGCTTCGTTCTTGGGCGAATGAACTTCAAGTGCAGACGAACAAGTGGAGCATGGAACCGTTTCAACAACGTGAGCTCGTGATGATGTCTTATCTCAGCGATATCATACCAAACAAAGACGATTCTTTGTACGTTCAGATCACTTTAATGCTTCTGTGAATTTTATCAAATCACTTGACTGCGTTTAATTCCATGTATTTTTTTTTCTCTTTCAGTCACCGCACGGATCAAGTAGCGTTTAGGAGTATTAACGAAGTAACACCTTATTCGTTAGTATCTTATATATACTGCGTTCAAAGCGCGTTAGTTAATAAATACGTGAATATCTGTATATCGATGTGTATATTTACAGGGCGCCTTTTTCTTCTTTGTGCGTTATTCCTCAACGATTGTTCGGCGTGCCAGCGTCGCACGTCTTGAACATCATAAACGGTAAAATTGTAGCACTGTGCGGTATAGATCTAACGGAGGAATCGTCGCAGGTGTCTGAAGATGTCCTCAGTCTGCGAGTATTGACGCAAAGGTCGCCTTTGTGCACATGCTACGGATTCGGTGAGTGATATTTTGTTGATTAAACGGGATTAAAAAAAATTAAATCTCTCTTTTTTGCGAAAAACTTTTTTTATTCGCAATAAATGTGCAGGAATAATCCGAGGTGTCGATGTGGCACGACAGGAAGTGTTCATAAACACGCCATTGCCACTATCGATGATGCAGTACGTCAACTGTTTGGCTGGTTGCATTCCGGTTCCTCCGCCGCTGCTGCAGCTACGTCAGAACGCACCTTATACTGATGGAAATCCAGTCTTACCATTGAGTCAAGATCATCGCAGAAGACACACTCGAATGAGATTTCATAAAAAAACGAATAAATGATAATTAGAATAAAATTGTGTGTAAATACCCAGCAAACATTTCGGTCACAGAACCATATCCATCTGTGTCCTCAGTAGGATATGGTTT
>NW_018020773.1:160504-172001 GCF_002006095.1 Pseudomyrmex gracilis | reverse complement strand
GATCTGCTTGCAATCGACCATCTATTTGTTGTCAATTTCACTGACATACATGGAATCGTTTTGACCGCAATACTCTCATGTATATTGCCAACAAAGTTGTTGCGTTTTTTCTTTTTGTGTGCTAACAGTTTTGGCAGTGTTTCCGTATTGTAGCATTTCTGCAAACAATTTCTGTTGCCACGGTCTGAGCCGAAATTGTCAAAAACAGAAATTGTTTGCTGGGTATATACATACCATACAATTGTGCACAACATTACACAGACACACAATGATTTGGGAAATCAATTTTTCTTATTTTCCGTGTCTAAATACGTACTATATATATTCGAGGGATATAACACATTTTATATAGTTGGACTTATTATGTTAGATGTCTTCACCGAACTACCTCAAGAACTTGCTGTTAATTCAGTATGATATTTGTTGCAAAAGAGGTCAGTAACAAGTGATATAACATAGAAATGTACAAATTTATTATGTATACATCATTGACACTTAAGAAAGAGAGATATGTTTATGTATACCTATAAGGAAATAAAACTTTTATATTGTTTTCTATATCTATAAGAAAATAACTCGTATATCGCTATATTTTAAGATGAAACAAATATGACAAGAATTCGTAATAAAAAACATTTGATCTAATAAAACGTTTAGAGATCTAAATGAGAGTTTTATCACACAAAACCGAAACGCATTAAATTTTGCCTTTTGGACAAAATTAAATTACTGCTTCTAAGTTTAGTCTCATTATTGTTATTGTCTCACGTGATGTTATTTTTACAATTCAATAGATAAAAAAACATTCATAAGTTTCTCTCTCTTTTTAAAGATGGATTTCTTCGAACGATATTATTACAAAGTGTTTTTATGATGTTATTTATACAAGGTGTCTGAAAACTTTTGATCAAGTCAAAGTATGAAGTTAGATTGAATTAATCTAAACCGAAAAATCATGTTCTATTTGTTTGCAAGTTATCGAGGTATTAATTAATATGTTATTGATTAATACGTGTAAATAATTAATACATACCTAATAAATACCTAATGCGATGGTCCGGACCCTTTAGGTGTGTATAATTTTCGGTTGTGACAATCAGCTAATCACAAGAAGTCGAGTCACACGTCGCTTGCTTGTTTATTAGGAGATTGCATGTGAAGCCATTTTTTTACAACTAAAAATCATACAGAGTCCGAATTTTTGCTTCCCACGCGCTCACATTTGTTAAATAATTGCAAATTTTGCAAAGTGGCAAATGACTTTCTGTTCAGATTGACTCAATCTACCTTCACGTCTCGGTTTGGTCAACATTTTTCAGACACTCTGTATAATATTTTAATTACAAATGGAAAGAAATGGAAAAGAAGCTTATTGCAAAAAGTAAATATTTCTTTCTTATTTGTTTTATGATTATATAGAGATCACAATAGTATATTGTATTTCAATTTTTATATATATATATAATGTTACTTTTTGTAATAACTTCTTTTATGTGTGTAATTTTATATATACATATAATTATATATACTATATATACACTTACATATATAGTATGTATACTTATACACATATACAGTATGTATAAATTTGTGCAAAACACATGTCCAATTGACAAAAAGTTTACAAATTTTTGTTCGTGAAAACTTGATATTGAAAAATATCAGATTAATCATATTTTTGAAAATAGATTTTGTAGATTTACAATTTTTGCTAAAACACGGTACGTTTACCGTTGTTTTATACATGTAAAACTATTTTAAGAAGTTAAGGTATCTTCTTTCTCGGTGGATAAGCTCATCTCAGTTTCATTGCACTTGAAGTAGGAACACAAAGGTCGCAATATGGCAATAAGTGTTTGCACGCTCCAAGATTTGCCGATCAATTTCTGTCGACTTGTGGCCGATAAATTTTTCACATCCGTATAATGTCGAGGAAAACCGAAAATTTCTTCGAGTTCAGTGATCCATATCGAGTCAGATTGACCGTTCATTATAATAGGTTTCCACTCTCCTTTTCCTAAAACAAACAGAAAGAAAAACTCTTGCCAATCTCTTCTCGACAGAAGTTTTTCATCGGAACTTATTAACAAAAAAAAAAAAACCCTTCTATAGAACATACCTTGTTTCAAAGAATTTGATCTGGTTGTAACAGTGCGGAGTTTCTTCACCAGAGCGTGACGATGACAGTTTTTTGTGAGCACATCTTGCACATTTTGCTGTCTGTGAAACAATGGCATGTAAGGATTAAAAGGAAGATTGTGCCAGTATAGTCTTATTCTGTGTTGAGGCGAGAAGTCAGCTGAGTCTATGACATCGGGTTCTTGTCCTAAATGTCTGCAAGTAAACAAAGTGATTCCGCGCGATTATAAAATTGTCGTTGTCAGAATTACTCGCAATTCTATTGTGAACAAGAACTTCAACTCACCTATTAATTTCCAATCTAAATTGAGTTGGCATAGAGGCGACGTTCTCAAACAGCCAGAACATGTGGCGATCTTTATTATACTTTTTTATCAATTTTCTAATTCGCTTATATTCAAAAAATAGAACACCTGTTCCCTTTGGATCTATAAAATTAAATTGACAAAAACATTATTTGTGCATAAAATTACTGAGCAATATGTTTGAGACGAGAATTAATTAATTGTCGTTACTTACTGTGGAGACCTAATCGCGCCGGATTGACTAAACTCAAATCATTGCATGGCGAACCACCGATCAGCAAGTCGATCGGTGCGATCTCCTGAATTTTCTCTCTCGTTATGCCTCTTACATCTCCCAGATAAGTGATACGGTCGCCGAAGTGAGAAGAACTGACCATCAAGGCGTCGTTGTCAATTTCGCTTGCGTAATAAGCCTCCACCTCGAGCCCCAATTTCAACAGCACCAGCAGACCTAATAATTATAACATACGAAAGTAGACAAGGTGTGTGTAGATGCTTACGTTTTCACGTTAATAAAATAGCATACTTTTGAAGGAAAACAAATGAAGATAAACGTGGAATTCATCTCACCAGTACTCAAGCCGTCGAAGAGCGACAGCACACGTATGGGTCTCTTTTCCGGAGAATCTGGAATGTCCACGTCAGAATTAGTCGCAGACGCGGTACGGAACATTCCGATGAATTTCGTTTTCCAGTCCAATCGCGGACGCAATACTCCTTTTGCCAAGTGTTCGGATTTTTCAGTGCACAGAAAACAGTGCCACGGATCCTCCAATAACATTTTGTCGTATGTTTTTGGACACAACAAATATTTTAAACAAGCTGTGCAATAGACGCTGTGGAAATTTAAAAACGCATCAATTAAATACATTTCATCTGATGCAATCTTACTTCACGCGTACTAACCGTGGACATTCTTCTCTATCACACATAATGACAGTACCAGTGGAGGCGCAAATTGTACAATAGAACTGAAATCACACGTGTAACGAAGTGTCATGTGAATCATTGTGATCTTCAATTACTGACGAAATAGTTGAACAATTGAGTACTTACGCACTTGCCATCGTTGCCCACTATGAACATGCACGGTTTAAATTCGTCCTAAAACACAAAATAAGCGTCATTGCTAGTAATTTTGATCACCTAACTCTTAATTATCGATACAAAAAAAAAGATGCTAGTTCAACGAGCGTAATTTTAGAACACGCGCGATTTTTATCTCGTACCGAACATTCTCTACATAGAGATCCTACAAAAAAAGGATGCTCGTCCATTTTACTTTTAAAAAACTTCAAACATCTTAGACATATTTTTTCTATAGCAACTTCTCCCGCTGCCACACGACGCCAGGCATCTAATAAAATCGAGAGAAATCACAAATTAGATTGTTTTATTAAAGATCTGCACGGGAAAGATTACGGGACTAATAAACTCACCGCTCGTTTTTATCTCATTCTTCCGATCGTCATCTATGTCTGGCTTGGACTTAAGTTCGTTGATTTGTTTTACTATGACATCGGAATACTTATCATACACCTTCTTAGAGTCTGAAACTTGTAATTCGTTACATGGTACGCGAATATTCTCATTGGAAAAATATTCAAAGACATTATCTAAAGTCCAGTTATCCGTGTTGCATCCTAAACGCGAGCAATAATCCTAAAAAGTCAGATTCAAGTGGAAGAGATTTGTGGATATTTTTTTTTCAACAGAAAATTCATACATTCAATATAAATACAATACAATCATATAAATATACGTCACGCGATATCGAATGAAGAATTATTTGTGAAATTATTTGTCCTCTCGCGCGAGCGCGCGCGGAAGATGTGAGATGTAAATAATTTCACAAATAAGATATAGCATCCGCTACCTTTGCTGCTTGAAGCACACCCTCCCGGTAAGATGGTTTAACCGTAGTTTTAATGTGGTTGGTCATCTTTTCCAATCCCTTGTGAAACTTCAAAAACTCAAGGTGACGTACCTTAAAGAATATAAAATATGAAAATCGCGCTTAACGTTGCACAAAAAAAAAGAAACGAAAGAAAAGAATTATGTAATTGTATGAAAAAAGTGTTTTTTTTTTTTTTTTCAAATTCGAGTGTTATTACAGAACAAAACTTATCACCTCCGAAATTTTGTAATCGCCATACCACATAATCCATTGACAACCAAAACTGGGTTCTTTCAAACTGCAATCGCGGTAATCGATAATCATTGCTGCAAAAAAAAAAAAGAAACAGGAATTCTTCGTGAGTCTTTTGCTTAAAAGCAACTGAAATCGACACATTTTTTTATCAACGGAAAAGAAATACAAATAAAGAAAAAAACAACAAGCGCATTGAAAACGTACCAGGCCACCAACTATGTCCGGCGATTTTCGCCCAGGCTATTACTCCGGGATTTTGGTATTGTAAAGGCAAACGCTCCGCCTCAATTTCTTTCCAGCCTGGTTTTTCATCTTTCATTTCTTTCTGTTTTTCGGTATTTGTTTTCTTTCTCGGCGGTGATGACTCCGTAGAACCTACGGAGAAGCGTGCGATACTAGGGTATTGCGCGAACATTCAAATAAAAAATAGAAGAGACATACTTGTCTGTTTTGATACGTATTTCTGAGTAGTTTTGGCGTTCTTTTCCTTCAAGATATCCAGTTTCTCTTGCACATACTTCGGATACGGGTAAAACGTCAAGTCATCCACTGTCGCACCAAATAATTTTTCAAGTTATTCGTAACGAACAACACGCTCACTCGGTCAAATATCAGTTTTTTTTTTTTTAAATAATTTAACACAGATCCTCGTGACTTACATCTCTCCAGTCTGGATACGTTCCGTAATATCCAATCATAATAAGGCTTTGTCAGAGGCGATTCAAAATGTTGGCGGAGCATCTAAAAGTTAATTTGTAATGACACAACGTAGTGTTTTTTTGTTGTTGTTGTTGTTTCAGTTTTCTATACATATGTTAATTCTTATTTTCGTTATAATCTTATTTTTGTCTGAATATTTTTGAGGACATTTTTGTGTTTTAATCAAAAAAACCTGTATAGTCGCGTCAATGGCACGTGACCGTTCTTTATCTTTACGAAACTGTTGCGTCAATCGCTGCTCCAATTTGCACGAAAACGGTTGTATCTGAGTTTTCTCGTTAAGCTGAAATCACGCAGGGTACAGTTTTTGTTTTTTTTTTACACACATGTTGCGTCTGTTTATAATTCGAGAAGAAATTCAAACGCATGGAGAGAACATTTTTGTTTTGTTTTAAATTAATTACCGATGATATTTGGGATTCTCCGATCCAAAATACCCAAAACTTGCCGGGAGAAGTGTGCATTCCGACATGTCCGGCGTCTATAATCAGAGCTGCGGAGATAAAGTCAAATATGTTTCGACTTTAGAGAGATGACATTTCAACGCGCAAGTGAGAATTGAATTTTTCATAACCGCGACGGCACATGCAAGCACGTTAATGCGCAATCAACTGCACAACAAACAACGATTATCCTACATATACCTGGCCACCATCCTTGACAGGAACCCCACACTAGTCTACCAACAGGATATTGTTTCTTTGGAACTGCCGTCTTCGTTACAGTTCTCGTTACTCTTCGCAGAGAATATACTCTTTTATCACTGTCTTCCCCCGAATCGTTATCTTTTTCGACTACCTGCTTTGAACTCAATTCGCTGTCATCTTTCTTGCCTCTTGTTGAATTTGCTTCCCCATCGTGATCTTTCCTACTTCTTCTTCTTCTAATACTACTTTGAACCTGAATTATTATTACGTGCGTTATTTATTTATCGCAGCGAAACGTTCACGTAGTTGAACCTCTGACTGAGATTCGCAATCGAATGTTATAGTACCCGCTCTCACCTTGGCACCGCTTCTATCATCCTTTGTAGCACTTCGCGTTACCGTCGATCTTCTACTCCTTCTCTGTCTACGTTTGATGACGGAACTCCATTTTTCCCCGTCCGTGTCTGAAAATTTATCGGAAAACGAGGAATCGGTATCCTCGCTCCTGTCCGTGGTAGAATTTGTTATTTCGTCATCTTTGTCCTCATCGTTGTTAGAATTTTCGTCTTCCGACAAAGAGCTATCGATAATTTTTCGGGCTAATATTAGCGCACTACTGTCAGACTCGTTATCACAGATCTCGGCTATAGATGATCGACGCCAAGAGGGAATACCGTCGTCGGCGTTATCGTCGTTGTCGTTCTGTCTACAGTTCTCGTCGACACTTATTTTCAGAGACGATCTCGGCGAGTCGAAATCGCTATATTCGTCGAATACGTGCTGATAAGCCGTGGTCGTTTTACCGGCGACTTTGCAATCAATCGACGACCCGTTTAATTTTTTTTTATGAGACGCGTCTTTTGCAGTCGGCAAGTCGTTCTTGGCCTCGACAGCGGACGGCTCGGACGATTGTTTCGAATCCTGAATTGACGAGTTCGCTTTATCAAGGTCGTTGTTACTTTCCCAATCGAACAACGTGGGAGCGTACAGAATAAAATTTTCGTCTAGGTTCTCCTGCAGATTGTTGTCCTGATTTTCAGCCGTCGTCTGCGAGGACGACTCCTCCGAGGGTTCTTTATCGTCGTCGTCGAAGTCTTTCATAATCGCTTTCAACACTTCGTCCTTATTGATATTCGCGTAAATATCCCGCAAGATCGAGCGGGCTATTTTGTTCCAAAGAAATTTAAACTTTCTTCTCTGAGCCGTGCTATTATCCTTCGAACACTCGTTTTCCGCGTTAAAATCGCTATCCTTTTGTACAATTGCTTTTGTAGCGTCGTCACATGCATCACCGATAACGTCGTTACCTCTCGTATCTCTAGAAGATTTTCTCAAATTACGGGATCTTCGATGAGAATTATAATTGTCATTTGCGGATGTATCCTCGATCTCCGATTCTTTTTTTCTTCTCCCTCTTCTTTTTCCGGTTCTTTTATTCTTTTCGAGAACGGTCGACGCGGATTTTGTCCTTCGCGAATTCTCGGTCGCACTAGAACTGTACATGTCTCTGTAACGCCACGACAAACGCGTACTGACTTTGCGCGTCGGGCGTTTCGAGGTTGTCGCGAATTTCGCGGTTCGTTCGTCGTTCGTGGAAATGTTGTTTTGACCCGACGTCGTGTCTTTCGAAGCGCGATGCTCGTAATTTCGAAGATGACCGTTATTATCGACGTTCTTGATGTTACGGCGATACTTGGACCGCTTCGTTCGACTTTGCCGCGTTCGTTGGTTTGTTGCAACTTGACGACGACCGGCCGACGTGAAATATTTGGCGTATCCGAGTTGCGAATAATCTATTCGAGGGATCTCGTTCGATTTCATCCTGGACGTTGTTCGCTGATTCTTCTCGTCTTCCGCATCGGTCGATTTGGGCGAACTTTTGGACGAACGCTCGCGATTCTTGCGCTCATCGCGCTCCGGCGACCGGACGTGAAGTTGCGTTTGCGAGGTCAACGAAAAGTTATTCCACGATAATCTCGGCGATGCATTTACGTTGTCCGTCGACGCGATCGGTAACGGTGGCACTCTCCCGACCTTCCGGGAATCTTTTATCGCATCTTCTTCTTCTTCTTCTTCTTCTTCTTCTCCTTCTTCTTCTTCTTCTTCTTCTTCTTCAGCATCAACAGTCTTGCAAACCGAACGCTTTGGTTTTCTCTGCTGCTTGATTATCCACTTCTTTTTCTTTTTACCTCGTTTTCGCACACGCTTCACTTTTAAAGTAATTCGCTCGCGTTTAACAAATGGCCACGTCATATTCAAATGGTCTGATATCAATTGATCCTTGTCCACGTTCGTCTCGAAAGATTGAGACTCGGCAGGTTCGGCATCTGTCGACTCGATCTCCTTCTGAACAGAATCCTCGTCCCAGGAACTCGTGATGGTAATATCCTTCAGCGAACATTCTTTAGATACCAAACCCATGTCTACGGCGTTGACGAGAGACCAGACGGTAGCCACCTTTTCTTGCGCTATCTCATCTTGATTGGAAGTTTGCAATATCTGAAAATTTAAAAAACAAAAATTTTAAATTCTCAAAGTACAGGTACGCAACACAACGATATTTGTCATCTAATCATATTACTTTTCTTATAATTTTAATGTCGCTCTCTTGTATTTTATCAAAATTATTCCACTTACACACACACACACACACACACTCACGGCTTCGTGCTCGAAAACATGAACCATCGTTAAAATTAAAAATCGTGTCGCTCGTGACACAATTAAGAATGATCGAACGTACGCAAGAGTAAAGAGCGCGCGCGAAATTGCATCAGCTGGGTCCGACGCGAAGAGTCTCTCTCATAATCCGGGATGTTTGCTTATTTCGTAATTACGAGTAGAGTAAAGTGTGTAAAGAAAATGTATTGGATCGCGTCGCATCCGTGAGCAGATTTCCCACGGGAAAAACGTAAACTCGCAACATTGACAGAGCCATCGTCTCGCGCGGAAAGAGAGACGGGCGGCGCATCTCTCGCGGAAAGTTTGCGCGCGCGCACGATTCTTTGCGTGTGTGCGACAAAAATGTTGCCTCAAAGGGAAACAAATTGGGGTCGCGGGTGCTTGATTAAAATTAAATCTAAATTAATCCTCCTCCTCCTCCTCCTCCTCCTCCTTCTCCTCCTCGTCCTCCTCTTTCTCTTCTTTCTTCTCTTCCTCATCTTCGCATAACTTGTCCCCTCAGGGCGAGCGCGTTGTCACGGGCGGTAAACGCGGTTTTCATATCGCGCCGCGCCGTGTCGAATCTCTCAAAAATGCGCGAAGAAAAGTGGCGAAGCCACTCTTGCAACTCGAAACGGGACGAACGAGCACCGAGCAGCTCTTGATCGCAGGAGTAATACTCCGCTCACAACGCAAACATTTATATTTATATATTCTCGCTGACGTACTGCACACGTACCTTACCGTACTTGGCGCGCGTACTCCTCCATCCGGGGAGAAGTCTCCTTGTAATACTTCCCGGAAGTCTACCAACACCTGAATTAAATATGAAGTCATAAGAAATGTAGATGCGCTACAAAATGAATGTCCGTTACAAAGGTTACGCGCGCGCAACGCCCTTGTCCGCGCGTTGACAATGTGTTTTAGCGCATTAATTGCGGCAACGCGGCGCCGGGACTCACACGAAAATAGCCGCCAGCACTTAATTATATATTATTCCGCATTCTAATGTAGGAAAGATGGCGCAACACATTTTTAAATAAATGAGGGAGGTAAAAATAATTCTTTTTTTTTTCAAGTGTTCTCGATTTATAAAACATGAAAAAAAAACTTGTAAAATAAACTTGTTTTTTTTTTTTTTTTTCATCCGGAGTTGGGTTAATTGCAGAAGAATCGATTCTGCATTTTTCAGCGTTAAAGATACGGTAAAAGTGGGAAATTATGAGTGATGACAGATGTAATTCTATGTTTGCATCGCATCGGGGTGAGGAGTCACGGTAAAAAAGTTATACATCAACAGAGGAAGAGAAAAAGAGAGAAAGAGAGAGAGAGAGAGAGAGAGAGAGAGAGACGCAAGAAGAAAGCGAATAGCTTGCGTAAGGCGTATATAAATATTTCAATATCAGCGGCGGTGGAGCGCGGCTCTCCCCTTCTGAAAACCGCCTTCTGCTCCACCCTGCCATTCTACAGTAATTGCAGCGTGTCCGCGCTCGAACGTCTTATTCTGAATATCAAATCGATATAAAATAAAATATAAGAGAGCCTGGGAAAAATGTAACCGACGTGCACGCGCCGTTGAATCACACAATAATTTCGTTTATAGCGCCGACAAAAGAAATAACTCTCTCGACGTACGCCCGTAAATAAAAGGGTCACCCGCGCGTCGACGACGCGCGGTCGTATACCAAACGACACACTATTTTTGGAAGAGACGTGTCTCGCGCGCGGCGCGAACATCTATTCGAACAAACGCACACACGAGTTGTAAACTGTAACTCGCGTTTGAATAGCTGTTTAAATAGCAATTCGCGTTGGGAAGCGCGAAAGAAAGAGAGAGAGAGAAGACGCGCACGTGCTACACGTGGCGCCTCTAAAACGTGCTTCTAGAGGCCAGTTTTGTTCCGCGCGACGCGGTCGGACCTGTTGAATGGGAAGCTCGTCATTAGCAGTTTTACGCAAACAAAATTAGCAGCCGTGTTGGGATCGTGTGTCGATTGTTCGTTATTCAACAGTTGCATTAATTTGGGAAACGTTGCATTTTGCGGCGAGCGGCAATCGGTATCAGTCATCGAATTACGCGGTTTTACCCTAAAGCGATTCGACGAACCGCGAGAAATCGTGAGAAAAGTGAAACAGAAACTCCCGCATTCGTGTTCTATTTTTCGTTCGCGCATATTTCGCGTATATGTTGCACCACATTTAGTTTTACATTGTTCTCTACTTTTATATTACGACTTCTCTCTCTCTCTCTCTCTTTTTCTCTCTCTTTCTCTCTCAATTAGAAGGTAATTTATTTGTTTTCGACACACACATTTTTGTGCCATTCTTCTGTTATTTAGAGATACCATCTTGCACACATTTTTCAGATATTTCCCGCCGCCGTGTCTCTCATTGTGTTTTGTGACGAAACACTTTTGCACACGTGAACGTCGATTATTCCGGCGCATGTGTAATAATTCCCGTTACATCTAACGAGTGGACGTCTGTTCTTGCGTTCGTACGTTTTCCTTTAAACTGCTTCGCCATTAATTTGCCGAGTTACGTCGCTGAGGTTGTCGAAGAGAAACGAAGAAATCTCGGATGAACGTCAAATTGACCTAATCCGAAAGCCTCAGGATTTCCGAGCGCGGAAACGAGCACGAAGGAGCGATAAATGAATCGAGGCCGGTGGCGCGGTCGAGATTCGAATCGCCCTTTAAATAGTCTCTCGCGGGGGGGTTCCCGAGTCGAAATTTTGATGCTACTTTCAAACTTTTGAAGATACTTTGAACCTATTTAACCGACCAATATGCTTATTTAAACCTACTTTGACACTTATATTCATTTACTCCTCTTTTGAACCTTTAATTCTATAAATTTTACGTTACTCCTAT
>NW_018020773.1:149229-155958 GCF_002006095.1 Pseudomyrmex gracilis | reverse complement strand
GATATCGGCGTCTAACCGATAGGGCAGCGCCGCGTCGAAAACATTCTCTCGCAAAATCCGATAAAAAAAAAAAAAAAAAGAAAAAAGAGACGAAGTGAAACAACACACAGGACGGAAAGCAGGGCGATGCACACACGTATATTATAGCTCACGGTGGCGCCTCCAAAGGCATTTCTCGAGGTCGCAACGCTCCGCCGGGGTCGACCTGATGAATGGAAACGTCGGTATTATTGTGTTTACACGCGGGACACACGGGTGCCTCTCTCGCCACACTTGGCGTGGAAACATTCCATTCATAAAGCGTTCCGCGCGTTCCTCTCACCGTCGCACATACGCGCGCGCGCAAACATTTACAGGTGCGCACACGGACACACGGACCAGGGAAGGGTATACGACCCTCTGCCTACCGCGTGCACGGGGGGTTGACACCAGTGACGTATTCAGAATTTCGTTGCCGCGCCACCGAGGGGTGGTGAATCCGCGCCGAGATAACGCGGAGATTCTCTCAGCTCGTAATAATACTTGTCTCTACCCCTCGCACGAAAATAATTCCTCGCGTAATGGAGCGAGAGATTCTCGCGCGCCGAGATTTTCGCACGTCTTCTCGTCTGCATCCAATGACGAGGAAGTTCGATTTAATGTTAATCGTTTGCATAATTTGTTCGCGTGTTCGTTGCGATCGTTCTCTGTTACAGCTTCGATAAAAAATCTATATAATTTTAAATCTAGCCGCATCGCTCGTTTCTCTTTCTGTTTTTTTTTTTTTTCAAATATAACAAGAATAACAATTGTATACACATATGAGAAAAAACTTGATTTTCAATAATAGAAATTACATTTATTTTCTGTTGATCTTTTTTAATGTTTTTGTTGTATATTTTTATAATGTAATTCTAATTGCATAAAATTCTTTTTTTAATCGTCAGAGTCATCTCTCAAGAAGAAGAGGTCAAGAGGAAACGGGATGGAAAGGCGTGAAATTCCCGCGGGGTGACGAAGGCAGGCACGACATCCCCACGTTATTCGTAACACATCGCGGTAATTTATAACGACAGGTGTTTCTGGTCTGCCTTTCCAGTCCCCCTCGCCTACTTCGACCGAGAAAGGGCGTCAACCAAACCGCCGCCAGCCCCCGCCTGGTGATGGCAGCAAAGGAATGCTCTTTTTCGTCGCGTGCCTCTCAAGGTCCTTTAAACTGGACAGCCACGTGCGATTTGCCTTTTTTTCGCACCGCGTCGGAGAACATTGACACCGAAGAGGACGCAAAAATAAAATATCTCGTTTCGTTCTATTCGCACTTACGAAAGTCGATAAATTAAAATCTTTTGTGTTCTGCAATTTTCATAGATCCGAATAATTGCGCCCGTTCTAAAATACATTCATTTAACGCGATGTATAATTCATAGTTTCAACATTTATGAAATGTAGTTTAAAATTAAACACATTCGATATATTTAAAATTTTAATTGACGGCATATTAAATATCGAAAGATCCCTTCAATGTTTTACACATTAATGGAACGCACTCGGAATATTCAAAAAATCCAATGTTTCAAATATTCATCGAGTGCGAAGTCCGAAAATTCAAAGAACCGCCCCTCTTCCTTCGGTTATTCATCCAATCTGAATGTAATTTGGATCCGTCGGAATTCGCCGCTACTAGACGCAGAATTTCCGGACTGAGAGAACTCGGAGAGAGAGAGATAGATAGATAGATAGATGCTTTATTTCTAGAGCGCCCCGGGACAAAATCCCCTCAGGCGCTGCTTAACAACAAATTACAAGAGAAAGATGCAAAGAATTTTAAACAGTAACGACAATATTAAAAAAGTGAGTATAAAATTAATATATATGAATATAAATAAACATAGAATATAAACTATGAAAATATAATATGAACAACAATAATTTGAAAAAAAAGAAAAATTAAAGATAACAAAGATCAAGAGTAGAAAATGTAAGAAATATAAACAAGAGTAATTAACCAATTAACTGACATTCAGATGAGATCAGAAAATCATAAAATTTTTGTCTGAAGTTGTCAAATAAATTCGTATTACGGATGTCCACCGGAATGCTATTCCAAAGGTCGACCGACACACATCTAAAAGACCGTCTAAAGAACTCAGTACGAGTAGAGAGAGAGAGAGAGAGAGATAGTTAGTTTATAACGTTCTATCAGTCTCCACATCTGCAAGCCAATTAAAGCGCGCGTCGTATGATGTTCGTAATATCAGCTTAAGACGGGAGAGGTTGCGCGGAGCAAAACTGGAAGCTCGTCGTTGTGCCACGACGACGATTCTCCCGTGTTTACATCGTGCCAGCTGATATGAATGGACTAGTAGCGCGCGGTGGCGGCAGCAGCGGCGACGGGACGTGCATGTATTTGTGCATTCGGTCATGACGACTTTCTGTATAAATTGAAACTTCTCGAGGGTGCTTCGTCGTCGACGTCGGGGAGAGAGAACATTGGGGTGGGAGAGGAACACGAGAGATGGATCGCGCGAGCGAGGACGAGGGACGACGAGAGAGAAAGAAAGAGAGAGAAAACGGATGTGAGAAGCGCGAGGAGAGATATAAAGGAGTAGGAGAGATATTGAGAGAGAGAGAGAAAGAGAGAGAGAGAGAAAGAGAAAGAGAGAGAGGTAGATCAAGAGAAGGGTAGAAAGCCGCGAAGCTGGGTCAGTTCTGTTTAGTAAGAGCCAAGCTCCAATTCCGCTTGGATCTGTCATCGTGCCCTTTGCGTTTCTCCCAAATCCTTTAAATGGCCACAAGAAATGTCTTGCAAATAAAACGAAACGGAAAAACTCATGGGAGGGAGAGATGCTCGAAATGCTACGAATCTCGATGTTTTTAGAACGTGACCAGGATCTATCTTCAAGGGTGTTGAAATCGAGAGCGACAAGATCGCAGAGCGCGATGTTATATCATCATAAGTTTAATTATTTCGTGACATTTCTTCATTAAAGAGCCCTAATAAAAGCCCGCGCGTCCGCGCGCTAAAATGCATTCGTTTCAATTAATAATGTATTTCGGCGGCAGCTACGTATCTCTTTTCCAGCCACGCGACTGTCAAATATATCATTCTAATACTCTCGACATAATTAAGAGAATTATAATGTACAAAGGAATTATTTTATTCCGTGTCAAAAAAAAACTCATACGTTAATTCTGTTTACCCAGAAATACACCGCAAAAAGCCGCGAATTTCCGGATGTTGTGTTTTAGTTCACAGTAATGACCAAACTGATTAGAAAATATTTATGTTATGCAAAATTTCTCAAAACGCGCGTCTTTCTCTCTCTTTCTGTCTCTCTCCGTCTGTGCAAAGTTATATATTAAAATTTCGAGTTCGTTTCGTAGGGAAACACGGATGATCCACGTGAAACGGTGAGAGCAATTCGTAGTAGTCCTTATGTGTGTGCGCTTTTCCTTTGCCGCGATCGAGGAAAATGCTCCGACCGAGAAAAAAAATGCGAGTGAAGCGGAGGAGAGATTGATTGATTGATTGATTAGAGCTATATTTTTAAGGCGCTCTGGGTAAAAACCCCTCAAGCGCAGAAGACATACATAATACGAAAAATATTACAAAAGAAAATAAAATAAAGTACATTAATGAAAATACATAAAATAAAATAAAATAAAGATAACAAAAATAAAAATAAAATGAAAATAAAAATAAAAATATAAATGAAAAATAATAAGTGAAAATAAAAACTTTGACAGATTAACAAAAAGCGAAATAATGATGATGAAAAGCATACAACATCATAACTTACAGGAGACAGTTACATTAAAAGAGATCAANAATTGATATANATATAGCATTCATACAGCATAAATTTAAGTCAGACANTATTAGCCATTTTNTAGCAAATAATTATAATATCTGATCTTGAATGCATGAAACTGGGCTCTGCGGATTTCAGCCGGTATCTTATTCCAGACATCCACACATACACATCTGAAAGAACGTCGGAATATTTCAGTACGACACTGCGGAAGCAATAAGCAATCAGGTAGTGACCTGGTATCTCTCATACAGTCTCTCTTGAAGGTAAACTGGTCAAAAAGCATCTGAGGTCTATGCGTTTCAAGTAATTTGTATACTAAACAACCAAGGAAGTAAGCTCTTCTAGGTTTTATTTTGAGCCAGTTAAGTTTTTCAAAGTAAGGCGTAATGTGCTCGTGCCACTTTACTTGATAAATAAATCTTATGCACGTGTTGAGACTTCTCTGAAGCCGTAGATTGCCTTCGAATGTGATATCCGTAAATAGTGCACAACAATAATCAAAGAATGGCACGAGCAGCGCAGAAACCAATTTAGTNCGAAGTGCAGTTGAAAAGAGATTCTTATGTGTCTTCAGACGATGTAGGGACGCATTGACCCTAGAGACGACATAATCTATCTGTGCATCCCACGATAGTGTACTTGAAAGCCTAACTCCTAGATATATAACCGACTCCTTGAACGGTATGCTTTCACCGCAGACAACAATCTGATTTATATAGCCNAAATCTAGATTCTTGATATATCTTCTAGTTCCAAAAATGATAGCCGTGGTCTTTCCAGNGTTTAGAGCAAGTTTATTTTCCGTTGCCCAGTTTACAATGTTGCATATGTCATTATTAATTTTAAAAATAGCCTCATTTATGCAGTTCGGTTTGGTGTGCAAGTAAATCATGAGATCATCAGCATAATAGTTATATTTACAATGTTGCAGTATTCTGCAAAAGTCCGATACATAAATGATATANAGTAAAGGACCCAAAACTGAACCCTGTGGCACTCCTCTCAAGACAGGTAACTCGGCAGAGAGCACCTGATCACTCGAATCCCGTACAATCTGCGCTCTACCAAAGAGATATGAGCAGAGCAGTCGCAGTGCTGAGCTTGAAAAATTAATATCTCTCAGTTTGCCAATCAGTATACGATGATCCACACAGTCGAATGCTTTCGAAAAATCGAAAAACACTGACACCGTTACCTCGCGTTGATCCGAGAGAGAGAGAGGCCACGGCGAACATGGCGTGGATGACTTGGCGGGCGGTGCACACGAGAGCAATCTGCACCACCACAATCACGGGTCTCGACCGCGTCGTCTCCGTTCTCGTTTCCGCCGAGAGAAAACGCACGTTCGCGGTTTGCGCTCTTGGTCAGTAGGTAGTGCGCTCGTAAGAGACGAATCCGCATTCCGTCTTCTTCCATCGCCGCGAATTAAAGTGGCTAGGTTTTCCCAGAAGACGAAAAAAAAAAAACGAGGCTCTAACATTTTCGAAAATACTGCGCTATCGTGGACAGACGAAAATTTCACATGCACTTTGCTCGTATCTCCGCCATCGCGCAATCTCTTTGTAAATTGTAAAGAGAATGATCAATCTCGTGTTTCTTAGAATTAAATATATATATATAGAGTTAGATAATAAATATAGAGTTCTATAAAAGAATCATCTCCGCATATATTTTAAATATGCGCAGTAAATAATAAATATCCCAGAAAGAGTAATCAGGGTTAAAAAAAAAGACATATTTTATCTCTCCCCCCCAAAAAAATACCCAAACTGTATACTTTTTTTATTTCTGACCCGTTCAATCTTTCATTTCGCACTTTTTTCTCATTCCCACGTGGCCAAATTGTCACATATTCGAGACTGTGTGTCACACAAAAACGATAAAGACAATAATACAACGGATATTTCTTTTTAAAGTAGTCTTGAACTCTTATGACTTATGTATACTTACGTTTAATTTTTCAAGAACCATCTAATTTGAAAAGATCGTTGTCCGATAAAAATAGACGTTGTGCTTTTTTGGCGATAAGACGATATTGGAATTAATTACTTGTGCCATACGCTGTGTTCCAATAATAATCTAAATAGATTGTCTTCGTGATCGTCTAGCGCGATCGAAATAAACGATTATTACGTTGGCCAGTCGAGGCGACCACGCGATGATTAATTTCAATTAACTCTGGACGCTGCAAAAATTTCGTCGAACGCTGTTCTTTCTATTCAGCTGGTCATCGTTAAAAAGAGCTACGATTGGTCAGGATTCCGTATATAACAGCGTATCTATATACATATATATATGTGTGTGTGTATATATATATATATATACACATACATATACATATGTATACGTATATATGTATATATACATACGTATATGTACTATACAAACACACAGGCGCGTACACACGTCCTATGTACACGTGCAATTTACTTCAGGATATTCGTACATATAGTTTTGCACGTATATACATAAGCACGTATATAAGCGAGAGAGGCGTTTGTTGAACCGTGCAAATCTTCTGCTCTCTCGCTGCACCAACACGAGCACAAGGGTTGCTCACGCGCACATCATCCCTCTTCTCTCTCCCTTTCTCTCTTTCTTTCTCTCTCTCTCTCTCTCTCTCTCTCTCTCTCTCTCTCTTGTGTATCTCGGCGTGTGCAGCTCTTCGTCTCTTGCCCATTAGCGAGCGCTCTTACGTAACCTCTCGCGAACTATTCGCGCTAGCTCTGCCGAACCGCGTATTTTCCTGTCTTTCTCGCGCGCGTACACATAGAGAGACACGCAAACAAACACGCGTATCTCCTCCGGACTTAACGACGGGACTTAGGCGCGTCTTAGGCTGCGGTCCGTTTCATGCTTAAGCGCACATTTATCTATAGTATACGTGACATATACTACAGATAAATGCGCGATTAAGCATGAAACGGACCGCAGC
>NW_018020773.1:117027-148989 GCF_002006095.1 Pseudomyrmex gracilis | reverse complement strand
ATATATATATATATATATATATATATATGTGTATGTATGTATGTGCGCGCACACGGGAGCATTTTTCTCCCTCTTCGTTCTCGTGCTCGCGTCCTCCTTGTTCACCCAAACGTGCTTATAGCGCGAAAGCGCTTCGCGTCTCTCTTTCTCACTCTCTCTTTCTCTCTGTTTCTCTTTTTCTTCGCGTGTCTTTCTATCTCGCTTCTTCTCTTTTATATCCCTCAGGTACCGACGGATGTGCTCCGAGTGCTTCGCACACAGTTCCGCGCCTCCCGTCCGCCAACCACCCTGCAGAACCCCTCTCGTTCTTATCTCCGTCCTTGGCCGTCGTGCGTGCACGCATATCGCCTATCTCCGTCGATCGCCAGTACACACGCAAGCTCTCCCTCTCTTCGTCGCGAGCAAACACGGATACATTGCGCGAATGCGCGCGCGCGCGCGCACGACGTGACGGGAACAGGTAGAGTGGTGGACGAGAGGGAAGCAAAAGGAGAAAAAGAGAAAGAGAAAGGGAGAGAGAATGAGAGAGTGAGAGAGAAAAAGAGAAAACGAGAGCGAGAGGGAAAAGATGCGGGAGGAAGGGCTTCAACTCGCCTGGCGCACCACGGGCTTTTCTTGTATTCTATTGATTTTTCCAAAAGTTCGTGGTGTGCGTACGCGTGTATGTATGTGTGTGTGAGAGAGTCTGGCAGTCTGTGGTGTACGCGAGCTTAACGGCCCCGAGTGTGTATATGTGCGTGCACACGCGCGCGTGTGTGTGAGCTTCGACGATAACACCGTCTCCGTTCCACCGACGGAATCCCTCCTTCTCTCACGTCAGTCTTATCCCTCCTCTGCTAATCTCTCCTCTCTCTCTCTCTCTCTCTCTCTCTCCTTCTTGTTCTCTCGTTCGCGACGGTCTTCGTCCGATTTGCGTTGTCCTCGTTCGACGCACGTTACTCGTTCCACACAACCGGTGGATCTCCCTCGATCCCTTTCTCTTCCTCCCACGCGTGAACATCACCCCCTTCACCCTCATCGTCCCCCGGACCGTTACATCCCTCTCGCTCTCTCACTCCTTCCGTCCTTTCCTTCCTCCTAGCACCGCTGTTCTCCTCTCTCGTAGCAACCTGGCTGCCGCGCGCACGCACACGCACACACGGACGCGTCGCTTCGAGCAGGAGCGTGTCAAGAGGTTTTTGGCTTTGACACCACATTTAGAGAGAGAGAAGCGAGTCGCGCGAATCTCTTGTCGCACTGTTTCTCAAAACCGTTTTGGGGACCTGTCGGCGAAATGCAAGCGGCGTCTCATCGCGCGAAACGTCGCGGACTTTGTCGACACGTGAATAACCTCGTGTCGTTCTCGCCCGTCCATTGTCCTACGTCCAACGGAGATGACGGAAACTGATGATTACTCAAAAGTACTCGATATTTAGATAATTGCAGATGGAAAATTATTATGCGTATTGAAAAGAAAATACGTAAGAGTGGACGATAGAAAAAAATGTACCGTATGTACGTCAAGAAATGAGAAAGATAAAAAAAAGAATTTTTGATGAAATTTACGTTTGCGAAAGCGAAAGAGAGAGAGAGAGAGAGCGCGATCCGAAAGTCAACAAACCAACGCCGAAACGCGACGTACGTGTACGTACATATGTATCTACGTGCGTTCTGTTTAGCTGCACTTTTTACACTTCCCGTGCTTGAAGCGAAACAGATGTAAACGCGCAAGCGAAACGCGGAGGAGAGCTAAAACAAGCGGAAAAGCTTTGCAGTTGCAAAGAACGAAACGTGTCCCGTGCAATGTTTGTTTACGAATGGGACGCACCCATCCCCGCAAGATGCCGCTTATAAAAAAACACCACGAAAATCCGCGGCTCGATGACGCGAAACGAGGGAACAGCGAGAACGCGCGCAGAACGTCGCGCGTCCCCCTCGGGGGCTACGTCCCTGATCTTCCACCCACCCATCCATCCAGCGGCAGGGTCACCGCATGCACCCACACCCTTTCATATATACACACACATATATACACATACATGCGCATATATACACGCGCGCACCTCCGCCGTTCCTCTCTTTCCCGCGCTTGCTCCGCCGCAACACATCCTCGCGCTCGTGGTCGCGCGAATATTGTACATATTGCGCACACGTACACGACACGAGCGTGTGCGCATACATATGTATGTATATATATACCGAACATACGTATATACGTAAAGTATATTGCTCACGCACACGTGCGCGCGACGACGAGCAGCAACACACTATGGCGGCCAACGCGGCGGTCGTGCAACCAGGCAGAGCGGAATATAGGCGGACTGTGCTGTCGGCCAGGGCGAAGCAGCAGCGAGACCGGCGATGACTGCGATCGATAATTGGAATCGATTAATAATAAGAGCATATCCGTGCGTACGATGGATCGATCGCACGAAACCGTACACGCGCGCGCGAGAGAGCTGGACCCCGTCCGATATATTTTCCCCGGTCTTTCTTTCTTTCTTTTCTATTTTTTTATTTTTTTTTATTTTTTTGTTTTCGTTCGCCAACCGCGCGTACACCGGGCGCACGGTTTATTTTGGTTACACGAGGTACCATCGGCACACCGTCGTCATGTACCGCGGAACGGAATCGGAAATCAACTTTGGGGAATAATAATTGAGTCGCGCTTCTCGCGCGAGTCGATCGATCGCGCGCGCGATCCACGACGACGACGACGACGACGATTACGACAAACGGCATCGCGACGCGATTGATATACTCACATAGTAATACTGCGACTATTAATTGTTTATCGAAGTCGCCGTGATTACATTGCACAAAATAATAAAAATCGCGCGCGAGAAAAATATAGAGTTTATCAACACAATACATCTTGGTAACTTACTGCACCTGTTCTGTGGTTCGTAATTGTTTTTTTATCTGTTTTCGATTTTTCAGTTTCTTCTTTCCTTATTTCCATCTGTCAATGTGTGTTTGCACATTTTCCGCAAATAGCGCATTAATTCGCAAGTTTCCACTCAGAACTGTTTTGTATTGTGTCTGACAGAAATCTCTCCCCCTCTCGTTTTCTTCCTCCGTGTGTGAACGTTCGTTGGAACAGGAACGTTCGATGGCTGTGTGTGAACGTTCGTTGTCATAAATAAACAATCGAGAGAAAGAGATAGATAAGTAGACAGAGAGAAATATAGTTTTCGAATACCGTATTTCTCGAATCTGATCCGATATTCGTGTCCAGAATCGATGACGTAAGGTTGACCTCGAGGCCTTAGAATACATTGACCCCGCAAAGTATTTTCAGTGCGCGAAGTTAGGGATGCATATTTGAATCCAAGTACGTCGTCGAACTATCTTGCAATATTTACAATCTTCTTTGCGGCAAATACCGCCTCGCGCGAGCGTAGCACACACGAATCTCGAGAAAACTTTGTTACCGCGATAACTGTTCTAACTTTACACGTGTAGAGGTAGTTCGGTCTAGCCGTCGTGGTGGAGGAGTCGTACTGTGAATGTCTAACCGAGAATTGCTCCATTATACAACACAGACGGTAGTAATGTATTTCGGAAGGCATGAAAAGCCGTATTTACGGTCACGCTGCTGTCAGCATCGTCAGTAGATTACGGAAAGACATAATGTAGGACGTATCGACGGCGTTACCCGGCGACGACGACGACGACGAAGACAAGGACGAGGATGAAGACGACGAAGACGACAGAGGGATGCTCGTCCGCGCGCGCGTAGATCTAAAAAAAGATCACCTACGGTAAATATGTGAACGCGACACTCTCTCGTCCCTCTTCCACCTTTGTCGCATCATCAAGAATTTGTTGCGACATCCTCTTTCTCTCTCTCTCTCTCTCTTTCTCTCTCTCCTCGCGCAAATATGATCTTAACCACGTGCGCGCGCGCGCACGCGAGTGTTCGCGCTCATTTGCATAATGTCCTCGGGTCCATAGGTGGAAAGGACGTACGACCCGTTGTAAATTCGGCCGGTCGTCGTAGCTGCTTACGCGCATACAGTGACCGTTATATGTCTCACTCTCTCTCTCTCTCTCTCTCTATCTCCCTCGCAGTGCCTTATCGTCGATGCAACCGAATGTAGCCGCACGTCGGCCGGTCGGGGGATATAACGATCGCGCGCGGGTCGCGCCACGATCGATCGATCTCAATCGATCGTCGAGGGCGCGTGCCTCGATTTACCATCGATTGCCGCGGCGATCGATTAGTCCTGTCGAGCTTCGTCGAGGCTATCCTTGGCTACGACGAGAGCGAGACAAGGACGGCGGTCGTGGAAAACGAAGACGGAGCGCAGAACGGAAAGAACGGAGCAAACGGAGAAAGAAGAAAGAAAGACGCTACGGAGGGTGAAGGGGTAACGGAGGGTGGAACGAGGGCGAGTGTGACGGACGGATGGAGAGAGGGGTGAAGAAACGGAAGATAAGCGGGACGGATAGATCGTGGTGGAAAAGGAGGGAATGTGTGAGGAGAGGGAAAATGCACGTACACGGGAGAGAGAAAGAGAGAAGAAATAGAAAAGCACGTTCGTTGTGAAAGAGAAGGAGAGGGAAAAGGAAAGGAGTGTGAGTGTAGAGTCGATGGTAGAGTGAAATAGTCGGACGTGCGCATGGCTAGAGAGGGAGAGCGGGAAAGAGACGGGAGAAGCAGAAAGATACGAGGGACGAAGACAAAGATAAACGTGAGCGTGAGATAGCAAAGGATAGACTCACCGGACCAGCTACAGCCGCCACCACCGCCGCCACCGCCGCCGTCGCCGCCGCCGCCGCCGTTGTGTCGTCGTGAGGCTTCGAACCCGAACGCGACCGAACGTCGCCGAGCAGAGCCGGAAACATACGAGCGGTGTGGTTCGAGCGGCCGAGCGAACAAAACAGCCGAGCAGTGCGGTGCCGACTCTTGCTGCCGCGGTTCCAGATTCCACGGTGTGTGTGTGCGCGCGTGTTTACACGAGACGAGAAAGGGAGAGAGGGAGAGTTTGCGCCGCTGAGGCGAGAGCAGGAGAGAACGAAAGAGAGAACGAGAAGAAGAAGTCACGAGAGTGGAAGAGAGAGAGAGAAACAGATAAAGACGGGGAAAAGACGAGAGTCATCTGCGATACGTAGTGCGTGCACGCGCGTGTGTTCTCTGTCTCTTCGGAGAAACCACGCAACGCTGTGAGTACAACACACGACACAATACTCGACTCGCTTCGCTTTCGTGACGTATCGCCAAGTAAACCGCGTGAAGTTGTCGGTGGAAGCGAAATCATCGACTGTTCGACAATCTCTGAGTCTCGTTGACGTGCTTGCGCGCGACGCGACCGGCACGCACGAGAACCGCGAACGATAACACGCCAGCCACCCTCGCGCGGTTGCCTTTAACGGGGCGTGGGTGCACCACACCGCGTCGTCACACCGCACCGCACCGCGCCGCACCGCGTATCGCAAACCGGGACGCACCGGCGGGCGAGAGACGGCGGGCGAGTGCGCGTAATTCAAAAGGTTGCGCGCGGCGTCGTACGGCCGAGAACATGACAGACGACGCAGAGTGCGCGAAATCGTGGCGGCATTGCGTCACGAACGAGAGGACGATAATATAAGACGCTGTGATATATAAACAGATAGGAGGAAAGCACGCGAGAGGGGAACCGCAGGAAAGAAAGTTGCCAAACCGATTGTACATCCGCGGCGCGGCCAGTGATCCCGTGTGCTCGCGTGTTGCGCGCGCGAGAGCGCGTCCGCAGTGAGTGTGTGTGAGTGCGAGAGGGCCAGGTCACGCGCGAGTGGACCCTGAAGAAGAGAGGAGAGAAGTGAGAGAAAGAGAGAGAGAGAGAGAGAAAAACAAAAGAGGAAAGGAGAGCAGACTTTCGCGGCTTCCGGCCTTTGCCGGCGCGGAGGCGGCTTGTAACAGCAAATTTCACAGAGAGGATGCTGGTAATGTCACTGACGGTCGTTACGACGTGGGCCACGATGACGACGTCCCGTGGTCTCGATTGAGAATCTCGGGACTCCTCGAATCATCCGAGAAGTAGCTCTGGGCGTGTTGACACAGTGTCACGTCGTGACCGACGTCGGTCCCGTCGCCGCGACGGTGGCAACGACGGAAACGTCGTGCTGCTGGCCGCGGCGTGTGCTGCAATCGTTAACCAGGTGTTGCCCTGACCAGGTGTTCTACGAGACGCGAGAGACAGGTTGCCGACGGCACGCTCGCAGTTGCCGTCGGATAGGTGTCTTGACGAAGAACTTTGTCACAGGATCCGATTCGACGGACAGTAACGTGTGTCTTACTGTCACAACAAGACCTGAACATCGCATTTCCATAATTACGGTCTCTGAACTGTTTTTGCCTTCTCGAAGGCATATGTTATTGGAAAATTAGAAAAAAAAAACCGTAGAGTTGCTAAGTCACATTGTGAAACTATTTCGGAAGTAAAAGGAATTGAAAACTTTTGTAGGTATTGTAATTATTATTTGGACGGATCGACGAAGAGAATTTTTACACCCGTGGAACGTGATAATCGTCTACAGAGACTTCCGAAAACAAATATCGATCCTGAAAGAAACATCTGCTGTGGCACGGAAGATATACGGCAAAAGCTTTTATCTTCCCGGAATCTTACCTACTTTAGAAAAAAACTTTAGAAAACAAAAAAGAAAACAAAAAGGAAAACACGATACCAGATTGCGAACGAAGTCGTTATTGGGTGTTGAATAAGTGTCTCTCAGGCGACGCTTTGGTATCCGAATTTGACGGGACGGAGGAGCGACCGGCGTCGCAACGTCGGCCGACGGTGAGCGTTATATCCGCACGCTGACAACAACGCGGTCAGGATGCAGGTAGCAACGCTGTTCAGGGAGAGCGCCACTCTGCTGGGCGCCTCCAGCCTGGACCCCCCACAGACTCACCATCATCAGAGTATGCACCAGCAGCAACAGCAGCAGCAAATGCAGCAGCAACAACAACAGCAGCACGCCAACGACATGCACCTCGTTGGCCACCACTTGCAACACCACTACAAGATGTAAGTATATATCCTTCTCTCTGCCATTCTTTTCGAACACTGACTTCGTCGCCGGCCTGGCAACCCGCGCCTCGGCGCCGCCTTCGAAAGTGCTCGACCTTCGAAGCCGAGAGAGACTCGCTTCGGCAAACGCGCACGATGGCCAACTATAATACCGGCCGCGTGCACAGCACAAGTTGCTAACTTCAGCGAGACCTTCAACGCGAAGACTTGTCTGTGCGCGCTAAGTTGAAACTACTTTTCGCAACGCAAAGAAAAATATATAACTCGCGCAAAAGTTTGTCTTTTTAATTCTCGTCGATTAGATCCTTTTAAAAAATCAGAAGGGTTTTAAGCTCGATGCAAAAATTGCAGATTGAGAGATTAATAAACACGTTCTGTCAAAAATATGCTCAATTAGTGTTAACTGTTGCTGTCGATGAACATAAGATGGGGGAAGTCAACTTATCAAGTGGCATCCGGAGCAACGATATTGTCGGAGGGAGGGAAACAAAATACGCTCTCTACTTTGCTCTCTCGATGGGAAACTATAGAGATATAGCTGAATTTGCAAACTGTGCTTGAATTGTGTTGCAAAAACCAGATGGTTTTTGCAGTCAAAACATATACGTATATATATATATATATATATATATATATATATATACATACACGTATATATATGCATATATATATATATAACCTACCGGTGAATTCATTCGGCTTTTTCGACCATGTAGATGCTGTCTAAACACGTCTGGTTTTTGCATCAATACGCCGACCACTAAACGGCAAACCATATTCGTGCACTAAACTAAGCGGCAAATGTTGTTTGTCGAACACTAAAAATCCATGAAACTCGGTAAAACCCGTCAAAGAAGTGACCTTGACGCCTCCCTCCCTACATATGAAAACCAATATTTTTCACTGTCTCTGTGCCTCCGATTTGTTGTGCACATTGTGTGTACGTCTGGTGTATTTGTGTGTGCGCGCTCCCCGCGGATAAGATTCTCTCGACGTGAAACGGTCGACATTATCTGGAGCGCGAATTAGAAAATGCTTCTAACGTCGCTAATGAGTTTATCAGAAATTCTTAACTTAAAGAAGTTGAATTGGTGTGTTGTATTTTCTTTTTTCTCTTAATGAGAAACGGTTTTATTTCTTCAAATCGAACAATAAAAAGGAAGACGCGCTTATCGATGTTCCTTGAGACGAATAAAACCGCGTAAAACGAGTGTTGTGCGCGGGGGTGTTGTACCGCGCGGAACTTTTATCTCTTGTCATGTCTTTATCTCTTCGTGACCGTCGAAAGCGCGCGCGCGCGCGCGCGTGCACGCCTTATTTTTCTTTGATTCGCTCGAGTGATCAACCGCGGAGTGTCGTTGCGTCGTTAAAAGTGTTTATTTACGTTCGTTCGGTATCGACATTAACCTTTTAAACGACGTGGTCGGGGCGGGCGACGGCGTGCGCGCTGCCGCCGTCGGTATATCGCTGCCATTCATATTTGTTTTTATCCGCATTCGCGTGTGCGCGGCGCACGGAAATATCTTCGAATAGAAACACACGGCTGGACGCGATACCGTTTTATGAGGCCGCACATGTTTCTCGGCGATATATACCGCCGGCGCAGGGACAATACAAATGGCGACTTGGATCAGCCGGTGAATTCTCTTTTCCTTCGTTTTACGAGAGAAGAGAAAGAGAAAGAGAGAGAATCTCTCACGTGAGAGATCTCTATAACCGTCGCTCGTCGTCGTCATCTTCGAGAGAGCGAAATTGCTCCCGCCGTTTTCTTTTTCAATATTGCTCTTGTTTTATGAATGGGGGATAAAGGGAAAGAAAAAGAAAAGCACGCGGCGGATTCGCACGATGTGCCCCCGCACTCCGTCGCGGAGGAGGTAACCTGTCAGACTTTTATATAAATAGTTGGCCTACACACTCACACACGTACACACATCAAAGAAGGCGATGGTTAAGCGGAAGAAGTCGCGCCGAACGATAAGAAAAACGGCAAGAAAAAAACGCGAAGGACCACGGGATGAGGATCGAATGTCATCGCACACGCTTCTTGTTGCCCGCAGCACAACCGCGGTTTTTATCGCATTATTATTCCTGTTATGACACGGATCGGTGAATTTTAAGTAATCGAAGTTTCTCTTCCCGCTAAATAGATACTTCGCGTACGAATATATTAAGATGCGAATTCCCGATAAACGGGACATCTACGCGTGGCGCTTTAAATTGTCGATTCGCGACTGTGATTCTTCGTTTCGCACGCGAGAACGCGAGATTCTAAATATACAAAATGTTTGCCTCCCAGATTCCCCCCCCCCACTCCCCAGATAACAATTAATCAGTTTATCTGTCTCTTATTGAAAGTACATCCTGTGTATATGAAAATTCGATGAGTTCTCGAGATCTGATTTACGCACGTTTTGAAGTAAATAGATGTGCGGTCGTGTGTGCGCGCGCGCGCGCAAAGACTCCTCTTCGGCGAACTTGAAACTTTGCGCGACAATACAACGCGCGCGGTTTTTTGATAAAAGTCTTGTCAGCGCGTCCGCCGAGCGGACTGATAAACATGCAAAAAGACCGAGCGGTATCGTGAACAAGGGTCATTTCTTACTGAGACGTCGATGAGTCAGTTCGCGGTCGAAGATAGAAATAACGTTGACGAATATAACGCGCGGATAAAAGAGAAAGAAGCGCGATAAACCGACAAACGAACGCGCGCGCGTTCGTTCTGCTTCAATTTTGAAATACGGTGGACGATCTATCATTCTTGAAAATTGGAGTAAAAGCTCTTTTTTTTTTTTATTACGCGCCAGTATTTTCAACGTTTCCGCCGGTGTGATACATTAAAACAAGCCATCGAAAAACGTATGATAAATCGAACGTTTTACAGTGCCGGTTCAACATCGATAGCATACACTGTGATACAAAAAAAAAAAAAAAAGAAAAAAAAAAGAAAAAAAAAATGACAAATTTCTATAATACGTATTGCAATACGATGTGTGTTCTGTGTGTGAGTGTGCGCGCGAGTATATGTACAACGTTCTTATATATAAATTACGAAGAATTTAGTGGAGTGATTAAAATTAATATATTCCAGGAAGAAGAGCGTATAATATATGTTAAAAACTCACAATAATATTGCGCTTAATTCGATGCGCGTCGAAAAACTACACAAATAAATTTGTTATCGAACAGCATCTAAATTACTCTTTCTTATTTTCAGGACTGGGGGGAGAAGAGTTGGCAATTACCGTCACTCTTCCGAATTCCAAAAATAGTGTGTATAAATAAATAATTAAACAGTTTGCTGCTGTTTTTGAAAAACAACGCTCCTCCTTATTTTTTGACAGATATATATTGTACCATTCGTTGTGTTACATAAAATTATGTTATCTCATCGTTGAAAGTCTCAACTTCTGGGTTTGTCTATCTTTGTCTGAGATCAATTTTTGTTTCTGTGTTAATTATTCAAGACAGAGATCTATAGAAAATCGGGTTTAAACCCGTTTATAGACGTATCCATTTACATTGTTCCGGGGAACGCACAATCGTCCGGTCTCTTCAATTAAGATGATGTGACTTCGGAATGAAATGCGAAAACGCGCGCCGGGAGATCGAGCCGGAATTGCGCGTCGCGGAGCAACGACGAAAATTTTACGTAACATGTAAATGCGCTCGTCGTGAATGCGGTCGCGTTGCATGCGTCTCTCTCTTTCTCTCATTACTTTTCTCTTTCTCTCTCTCTCTCTCTCTCACTTCTTCTTCTCCGCGCTCACTCTTGCCTTTTTTATTGCCGAAGCGGCGCTTACGAAACCAGTTTCGGTGTAGGCCGGCGGCTCTTGGTCTCTCTCGACACTCGGCCGACGACGAATTTTTTCTTCCACGAGGAGCTCGCGAGCGCCTAAGTTCAAAAATATTATCACGTTGTCGCCACGCAACGGTGTATTCTCTCTCTCTCTCTCTTTCTCTCTCTCTTTCTCTCTCTTCATCTCTCTTTCTATATCTTTCTCTCCTTCCGTTTCTTGTGTCAGTAAAATCCCCCGCGAATTCCGCACTGCATCCTCCATTCTCGCGGAATGACGGAGTGGCTGCTGGTGGTTTCGAGAGGAGCTCCTTTGCGAATTTCGTCACGCGCGCCGAAGGGACGCGTCGCCGCCGGCTTGACTCTGCATTTGTATTCGTTGCGCAAGGTCCGGTCGCGCCCTCGTTCCTTAAACAGTATAATTTGCGGAATCTCGTCGGCGGCGGTTACTTCTTTCTTCTTCTTCTTCTTCCTCCTCTTCTTCCTTTTCTACTCTTCTTCTCATCCTGCTCTCTCTCTCTCTCTCTTTTCCATCCGTCGCGATGTAATCGTTTCCGGCGTGACGGTTAAACCGCTGAGATATCGTCGGCTATCGATGAATTCGAGTAACAGAAACATCGGAGCTTCTTAATATTGCGGAAAATGCACGAAAAAGGAAGAGAGAGAGAGAGAATGTGGACATTTGCAACACAAAATAAAAAACAAAACGCACGGCGAATAACTTTCTCGCGCGCGCATGTGGAACTGATTGATGCGCTAATTCATCTGATGAATTGCGCTCTTCGCGCGGTTTCTCGATCATAAAGAACAATATATCGCGCGCAGACATAAAAGACGTATATAACTCAATTAGCGGTATTGTAACGTCTCGATAAAATAGCTTAATATAATTTCCATGTAAGAGAGAAAGAGAAAGAAAGTGTGTGGCAAATCTGACAGTGCGATAATTAAAGCCCCCCGAGTTGCTTTATCGCCATCGGACGAGAGAGAAACGCTCTCTTGAGCTCTCTCTCTTTCTCTCTCTCAGCGTGGCTACTGTGAAAATTAGTCTCCGGCTAAACTCGATTATTCGCGCGATCGAAAATATCGATAGATTTGTTAAACGCTCCCCGAGTCGAAATTTTGATGCTACTTTCAAACTTTTGAAGATACTTTGAACCTATTTAACTGACCAATATACTTATTTAAACCTACTTTGACACTTATATTCATTTACTCCTCTTTTGAACCTTTAATTCTATAAATTTTACGTTACTCCTATTNAATAATAAATAAAATGTGTATAAGATAGCTTGAGAATAAATAGATAAAAATAATCATATTTTATTAAGAAACAGATGGTCTTGCAGACTGAGTGCAGGAGCTGCAAATACGACGAAGGGTCTCGAGTTCGAATCCCCGCAAACAATTTTTTCATTGACGTTTTAATTGAACCTATTTTACTACTTTAGCTCCTACAAAAATAGAACCTACTTTAAACCTAACTTGGAGAAAATGGAAATTTGTGACACTTTTAGGTTGAAAGTAGGAGCAAATTTTATCCTTGCAATTGAACCTACTTTACTATCGTAACTCCTATATATAGTAGAATGAGAGGTTCATCAGAGAGTCAAAATTTCGACTCGGGTCGGCCCCGATAAAAAGCATAATTCGATTAGCGCTCACGTATGCAAAATCAGGGAAATATCTAGATGCCGGAGGTCAATAAAGCCCTTTGGGTTTATCGTTAAATAAAACAACTTAAAAAAAAGTACATAAACTAATTCCTTTCAAAGTACGTAACTGACTTTTTTTATAAAATAAAAAAATTTTTTTTAAATAAAATAAAAGGATTTTCTTTCTATATGGAGCTTGTTTCGTTCGGATTGACTGTTCAACAATCACGTTAATAATGAAACAAGCGATAAGCATTTTGCATGCGTATCTAAAAGTTTTAATTACGTCACCGGGACGATTATGGCGCTGCTTATTGGACCGTTGCACGTGCGGACTGTTCGCGTCTTTTTCGATCTTTCCGCGTCGAAATTAGATTCGAGCCGGAGCTGATTAGTATTTAATTGCAAAGTTCTGGCAGGAGCGATGCTTGCAAATTTTATCACGTTCCACCGAGGAACGCGGGTGCATTTGCATTCGTCGCATCGTCGTCGTTGTCGTCGTCGTCGTCGTCGGGTCCGTTCGCGCCCACAATCCTTAAATTGCGGAATGTAATCAATGGATAGAATCTGTGTGTGAACTGTGTGTTTCGACGCGCGGGATTTTGGAACATATTTAAAAATGCGCTTTTATACTCCCCATGCCGCGTAACATAAAAAAAAAAATCGTTTGTAGCTGCATCAGCGTAGTAAAAGCAAAGTTTCAAATATCTCAAAAATGGCAAAAGTTAGTTTTTCTCGGCGATTGTTTCTATTTCAGCACCTCTCGCAAACGGGCGCGCGCCGCAACACTACAAGCAAAACAAATTTTTATTACAACCTACAAACGACTTTGAAGATTATAAGCAAATTTTTCAAGTAAAATCATGCATGATAAATTATTTTACATTTGCGGTGTGATTATTGTTTTTTTTATTAGAAAAAATTATATTACATATATATAACACGCTCGTGAACACGAAAAATTATTCCAATATATATACGTTTATTAAACGTTATTTACAGTCAGCTCTAAGTTGTCTCGCGTTTGATTTCTCGTCGAGTTTAATTGTGGACTTTATTGAGACACTCGCAAGCGATCTAAATACGCTAATTCTCGTAATTTTCTAACAGAAAACTGTCATTGTGCATATTCGTTATATTACGTAATTCATTCGTCGTCCTCTCTGTCATTAAATTTATGTGAATAACCTCGCTGAAAATAGTCACAGGCGGCGGGACGTCACGAGAGTCGTCGATAAATGATCTGGCGTTAACGCAATCCCTCTCTCTTTTTCGCTCTTTCTCTCTCTCTCTCTCTCTTTCTTTCTCTCTCTCTCTCTCTCTCTCTCTCTCTCTCTTTCTTTAGCCATCGTTGCCGCCGCCGCCGCCGCTTCATTCCCCGTTGATACTTTCGCGACCGCGCGTGAAAGTGTGCGTATCATTTCGCCGGCAATAATTTCACGCGTCATTATGCAACGCTTTGAGGTTACCGTGAGGTCGTTTCAAGTTTTGCGCGACGCGGCGAAATTGACGTAAATGATGCCGTCACGTGATATCGCGAAAAGAGAGCAAGCGGAACGGATACGAATTATTTTTTTCTGCGCGCTTCTTCTTTTCCTTTTAATTGAAACGTCAATCGCGGTATATGTGTATATGTGAAAAAAGTTTCCTCCCTCGCTCTTGTCCTAAAAAAAAAAACCGCAAGCGCGCGGGAAAGGAAGGTCGTGATCCTGAGAATCAAGTTTCAGTCAACACGCGTACTTTCTTTCCTCCCGTGTTCTCTGCTCGTTGAAAGTCGGCGTGCTTCCTCGGAAACGAGTTCGCCACGTGTCGTTACAATGTGCCGCACATTTTTCATCGGGAGACGTCGTCGTTTAGTTACTCCAGTTTTCAAGACGACACGAGGCGAAGTCTCGAAGACAGAGATGGCGTTTTGCAGACAGAGAGATCCTTCGTGCGGTGATCTCTTCCTTGCGGGAGCTATGGATATATAGCGATAGTTGGAATACAAAACGATAAAGTAAAGAGCGTCGAAAGGACAGCTCTGAATAAACCAGAAAATAAAATCCACGTCGAATAAAAAAAAAAAAAAAAAAAAAAAAAAAAAAAAAAAAAAAAAATCGTTATCAGCACGTGAAAATAAATGGAANAAAAAAAAAAAAAAAAAAAAAAAACAATAAAAACAAAAAAAATCGTTATCAGCACGTGAAAATAAATGGAATAAAACTCGTTTTTATTTACATATAGACGGCGAAACGAGTTTCAAGTTTTCTGCATTTTCAATCCGTATTTCTTGCAACTTGAAGACATTAATGGCGATTATAAATCACCACGCGTGATTATTAACAAGGAACAGCGACGAAGGAACATAGACTTTTTTTTTTTCTCAATGTCGTAGATGTGATTTATCTGATCACGTATATTAGCAACGCTTGTTTGAGAGTGGATAACGTAAAAAAAAAAAAAAACTTTTTTTCCCACAAGATTGATAAGCATAGATAGAGGAACAATAAAAAAATCGAACAAAGCCACACTATGATGCATTTTCACATGGTGAAGCACCAAAAAAAAAAAAAAAACTCGAAACTGTTTCGTAAAATTCTTTAAAACAATGTATTACATACATGTATATATAAATTACATACATATTACAACATTTATATTTTATTAAAATAGCGGAAGCGCCGCGCCGTTTGTGTACACGCGTATCACAATATTTGTATAACAAATAGAATTTAATCACGCGCGGTTTTGGATGCAAACAATCGGATAAAAGCGGCACGGAGAGCACTTGACTTTACCGTATCAATTTCTATCAATGCCGACGTAATAGCGTTCCGCAGTCGGGATGGTAGCGACGGGGGAATGGAGAGGGAGGGAAGGAGAGTGTTTGATGTATAGAAGAGTCTCTGGAGAATTGAAGCCAAACCCGCAAGAAGTTTGGACCAGACTTGGGGGCGCCAATAGGTCAAGGCTATCTGACGCTTCCCGATGTGTATACACAGCCACACTGGCGGTCTATCCCCGTTTTCCAGCAAATTCATTACGGAGTTCCTTGGGAATACTTGAAGATTAACGACGGAGATAGTTTGGCTTGGCTGGCTCAATGGAACGCGCGCGCGGCCACCGCGTCGCCGATTCGTCACCGTGTTTTTCCAACTTTCTCGCCGTTTGTTCTCCCGCGGCCAAGAAGATCGGCGACGCGTTCGACCTTTTGGAGTTGCTGCGCAAGAAAAAAATGAAAGATACAAAAAGACGAAAATGAAGAAAAAGAACGTGTGCATAGGGAGCTGACGTCGTCGTTGTCGTCGTTGTCGTCGTCGTCGTCGTTGTCGTAGTCGTCGTCGTTGTCGTAGTCGTCGTCGTCATCGACGTCGTCGTTGTCGTTGTCGTTGATGCGGTTGCGAGGTTGAAAGTAGGCGGAGAGAGCGAGTGCAGCAAGGACGAATCCTTTACCGCGATGACAGGCTTCGCTCTCCGCCTCCTTTCGATCCCACTACTACCACGGTGTGTCGGTGTTGGCAAGATCATGCTCTCTCTTTCTCGTACCGTTGCTTTGCGTTGTCAACCCGGGTTGGAAATGGGGAGAAAAGGTTTCCGCCGCGAGTTTTGCAAAATTCTCTAGAACCCGCACGAGAAATAAAATTCACCGCGCCGGTAATTACCTGACGCGTTTAACGCGATTTCACGCCTTCTCGTGCGAACTGATCAAATGTGAAGGCTGTGAAGCCTGTAATTTCCACAAAGCAGAGGCTCTCCGGACTCTTTCCCCGCCGCCGCTGCCGCCTTGTGTAATTTGACGTGTACAACGGTGTCATCATTGTTCATTACTGCGGCGTTAAATAACCTCGACAGTCTCGCCGTCAAATAGCAATCGTGCTGTGTTATATGTGACATAGATTAATTGTTAATTTTTCCTCGACAATCCTGTTAAATCCCCGTAATAACCGATGCATCATGTGTCAGTTTGAGAATCCCTGTTCTCTCGAAGTTGCTTAACGCTTGATAATAAATAATAATCGGTAGTTTGTGTGTGCGCGCGGCGGATAAGAGAGAAAGAGAGATAAAAGAGAGAAAGAGACACACACAAAGACGATCTTTGTAACGTATCGGGCGTGCAATTACTCTTGCAGCTCGATATTTTTCGACGAGTTCGGAGCCGGAGACGATGAGCGGCACGATATCGGTTTATCAGAATGTCGATGTCGCCGATATCGCGGTTGTATAATCGATGTGTCGATATTTAAATCAATTAATGAAGAACCGTTTACACCTCGACAAAGTGCAAATTCCTTCATGATGCAGCAGTCGATATGTTGCGCGAAACGATAAACGCCGGCGATGCGCGACAGCGTGTTATTGCAAATCTGACTGCGAAAACAAAGCTCGGCACACAGAGCGCAATCCGGCCGGGGGACTAACTCGGCTGTCAACGGTTTTACGTTCGCGCTCGACATATTTGAGTTGGCCGTAATGTGGCCGGCGGAACGAAATTGTCGGTTCTGGAGAATACGATCGATATGTAATTGGCGATGTGCGCGGCGGCGATCGCGTGGTATTTCCTCTTATTGCCAAGACAAAAGCAAACGCGCGCGTAACAATAGCACAAGGCTGGCGGCGACAACACAGAATATCGAACGGCGATTACCTCGGTGAAGAATCCTCGGAAAAATATCAAGCTTCGCGGAAGGCGCCCGGGGAAACGTTAAGAATGAAAGGCGTTGTGCATGTAAGAGTGAAAAACGCGAACGTGCGTGTTCAAAGCCGAAAGCACGCGCACGTGTGACGTGAAGATCATTCGTCTAAAAAAAAAAAAAAAGTAGCCGCGGAGATATTTATTCTTGCGTGTTAAAAATTATTTTTCTCTGCGATCAATTTCTTTACCTATACTATATCACACTATTTATGTGTGAAAAAAAAAAAAATCAAAGAAGGTGTAAAGATGCGCGAGAAGAGGCGAGAAAAGCGATGAAACATGTAAACGAGAGCACGTGGCGCGCACGACGAAGCGTTTCGTCGCGGATAATGTCGAGTCGTCGAGAAAACGTATGGACCGCGGCTGGGAAGACGCGGACGGAAAAACGAGCGAGAGAAGAACGCGCGGCCACGTGTCGCAGATAAATCGTGCCACGCCGATAAATCGACCTTATCAATAAGATCGAGTCCTCCGAGCGCGCGCGCGCGCTTCCTCTCTCTTTTTCTTCTTCTCTCGTTCTCTAGCGTGTCCGCGTTTTCCTCGATTTCCTTCGCACTCCCGTCTCCTTCGTCGCCCCGCGCACACCGCGCCGTAGTTATTCATGTATTCCGTAAGTTTGGAATACATGAATAATCCACAAGTTTCGGGTAGTCGCGCGAATCGTCTTCGATGAAGCTCCAGGTAAGAGCAGCAACGACGGCAGCGGCGTTTAGCGTACATCTCAAAAAGAGCGACAGGTGACATGCATTCCATTACGCCATCTTCCTCTCACTTCTTTCTTCTCTAGTTTCTTTTTTTTTTTTTTTCGGAAAATTTTCGGAGAAAAATATTTCAGCGGAAATCATTTTTCTTACACGCGCGAATTTCGCCGGATTCTAACGCTTGGGGTTCGTTGAAGAAATTTGTTTCTTTTATCTCATTATTACTCGATTCTGAGGAGGCACGTAAAAATGATCATTAAATTATTTCGCTCATCGTAAATATTGAAATCCGAGCGCGTTGCTTTAAAACCGCGCAATTATTCATCATTTTCCGTGATTTTATAATGCGTGCCGGGGACCGATTGCTCGCTTTATGTTTTCTGCAATAATTACGTTCTATGATCGTGTTATCTGACCGATTACTGTTTTCACCGATAACACTCGTGACGATCATGAAAGATTCAATCGCGAAGCGAAAATACGACAAACGCGAAAGTAAGGGAAGGATTTTTCTCGAGTTTTCTAAATATCACGTGTCACACAAACGTTTGCCATTATTTGACAGGTGCAAGCTTTGGCGTTAACCCGGTAATTTGATAAGGGCGATCGTATATTATGTGGTGGTGATATTCATTTCCATGAAGCCGAGCGCGCGAAGGAGAGACCGAGATTTATAATACGTGAAAATGAAATAAGATTATGACGTTCCATCTTCATTATTCGAACCTCGCAGTGACATAAGTTTGATTGCAGAAAATAGAACAAAAATTCGTTATTCGTTATTCCGCCGTTACTCGTCGAAATAATGTGTCCTCGCGATGATCTTCCATATTTCGCCGGGCTCTCTTCGTCCCGAAAATAGGTCACAGATGCATAATTTCGCGCTCTTCGCTTTTTCGCGATGTTACAACATCGCCTCTGACCAATCCCATGCCGAGAACGCGAAAAATCAACAAATCGACGCGGGCGCGCTCATACTCGTTAACGATTCGCATACATTGACAGACGAGTGAATCGGTTTTTATCCTCCTTTCGGAAATGATGTGTCGCACCGACCGGGATCGTATTATCGTTCCACGTACACAAAAAAAAAAAAAAAAAAAAAACGAAATGACGCGTGCGTTAATTGTCGCATATTTTTGAGTGAAACTTGGGCTAATTATATCGACTGCGAACGCTAAAACGCGCAATTTATTAAGTAGCTTTTAACGTTATTGGAGAACGTTTTGGACGCAGCATATATAAAACTTTCGAGAAAGAGAGAGAGAGAGAGAGAGAAGAACGATCCTTTCAGGACGATCAAAGTGATGCTTCCATCCGCGCGCATTGATGTCTGAACGTTGGCGAAAATGACGACGCGGCCCATTAAAAGTTCGACGTGGGGTCCCGGTTAATTCGGTCACTACGACTAGATAATTGTTGCGCGTTATACGCCGGGCGAGAACAACGCCGCGTTACGTTATGATCGCGGCCGTTAAACCTCTATATTAAGGCAACGGCAAATCACAGCAATTATTCTTCCGCACCCGTGCTGCGCTCGCGGTTTTAATTGTCCCGACGGGTGCGCATTTCCCTTCTCCCCCCTCTGCCTTCCCTCGTCCTCTCCACTTTTTCCACCTCGATCTCCCGTCTCTCAGCGTGTGCCAAAGTATTTATCTCGATTATTATTCCCGTCGAACGTGACCGTAACCCGCAATTGTTGCGTCAAACTTAACGCACACGCCGCCGAATTCCGCGCGGCCTCGATCGGCCGATCGTGTTTTACGACCGCTCGTGCCGACCGCGGATTCGACCGATACGCAATTACGGAATTGCCCTCGTATATCATCGAGATCGGGCAAAGGGAAAGGGAGGGGAGTGCGCGTTCCGTGCGAGAGGGCACACTCCAACACGTCGTTTAACAGTACGCGCCAACAGCCAGTGGCAAGGGAAGTTTTTTCTAACAGCAAACGCGAACACGATCCGACAACGGTTCGCGCGTGGTTGCGCACGATTCTCCGACCCGTGTTCAATTTTGCGAAGTAATACTCGCGCGCGTGCTTTCGGACGGTTCGCGCGTTCGCAGAATGGGAATCGTGCGCGCGCGTTGAATGGACGTTATTCAAGAAAATATCTGATGCGGTGATATAAAACCTACGGTACACACAGCGTGGGGTCTCTCTAATTAATAAGAATCAGAATTACATTGCTCGCAATAAACGCCGTTGATNAAAACCGTTGTACACGTGTTTGGTTTNTGCGTTCCGGGGTTTATTTTGGAAATTGCGCCTTCATTCGGATGGAACTTCACGCAGAGATAATTAGTGAACTGTTGAATATAGGAGTAATAGAAGAGAGGGAGACTAATGACACCTGCAATTTGGATAAATTTCTGTTCTCAAATGTCATTGTGATTATCGCCGGGAAAACGTGCGGGGGGCGATTTTGGCATGTCTGGCTCGCGTGATGACTCCCTCCCTCCACCTCTCCTCTCTCTCTCTCTCTCTCTCTCTCTCTCTCTCTCTCTCTCTTTTTCTGTATCTGCAACGAGTGACTGCAGCACGGATCCTAAAAATAACTCCGCGCTAGCTCACGCACCCACGCCGGGGCTTTCGTTCGGAACTACGCGCTTTTATTTATAACTCGATGTTGAAAAAAGTGACAGCGGGACGAGAGCCGCGCGCACACGACGTCGTCGCGCGTGTGTGAGTGTGTGTTGCAGGGTCGTCGCAAAAAAATGAAAAAAATTTTTTAAAACCACCGCGGATGTCTGCGTACGTGAGTTACGAAAGTCGGGCTTAATTCGGCGCGAATCTCGCGACTCGAAAATTCGGAATTCGCGTTCGCGTTATAATTCTTTTCTTTCCATCATTCTCTCCTCTCTCATCGTTCTTTTCTACACGCTCGCTCTGACCCCCGCATCGAATCTTTTTCTACCTTCACCCGCGCCCTCTGTCCTTTCGCTTCAATTTTTCTCGTTCCGTACCCTTTGTGCTTCTCTTCCTCCCGCGCATTCATCGCACCGCGCTCACGCGGTTCTTTCTTTCCCTCTCTTCCCACTTCTTTATTATTCTCTTTCTCTCTCTCTTTCTCTCTCTCTCTTCTGCTGGTCCTCTATTTTAGCCCGAGGCGAGCGCCGAGATGATAACGGAAAGTCGAAGGGGTTCGAGAGGGGGTGGCGGGTGGGAGGAAAGGCGAAAAGACCGTGGAAGAGACGAGAAGCGGAGAGGACGGGAAGAGGTAGAATACGCGATGGAAAAGAGAGAGAGAAAGAGAGATGAAGTGGAAAAAGAATGAAGGAGGAACGGAGAAAGAACGAGCGAACGCGACGAACGAAGAGAGAAGTAGATGGTGAACAGAGGGAAAGTGGGAGGAGGCAAGACAGAAAATGAACGCTCGCTCGTTCGCACAGAGAGCCCGTCCAACGAGCTCTCCTCTCCTCTCCTCTCTTTTCCCGACTCTCACGAGTCCGTGGTTTCGTAACACGCGTCTCTCCCTCGCACTACGTCTCTTCTCCTCTCTCTCTCTCTCTCTCCTCTCTCTTTCTCTCTCTCTTTCTCGTTCTCTCTTGTTCTGTCCCGCTTGAGGGGCACGATACATCGCGGGCTGTACGTATACATATCGCTTCAGAAATTCTGTATCTTGGTAAAGACGCGCGCGATGGAAATGTAGAATAAAACCTGACGTTAATGGGAATAATAGAGTTTTCCCATCGTTTCTCTCGAGACGCGCCGGCGTGTCTTGAGACGGAAAGTAATCCGCGAACGCGCGGCTAATATATTCGCGCGAGACGATCTATAAACGACCACTTATAATTTGCGCACCCGACTCGCATAAACAAGCGATTCTTAAGTATATGCGAATTTCCTCCTTGACATTTCACAGTGTTATCTATCCAAGTAACACAAGTAAACATATTGGCGATTCAGGTAACTAACACGTTGGACAAACATGTGTCATGCACGTGAGTAGTCGGTGAATAATTAATTGTCGGTTAATTGTGGAGAAATCTGCAATTTTCGCTGATTAATTCAGAAATGATTAATTCAACGATCAGCGACAATAGTTGAATTAAAATTGTTATTGTATCTCACAGTCGATGTTTTCTATATATTTTGTGGATTATAAATAAAAACACATGGATTTTAATTCGCGTAACACACGTTTCTCATTTTTGCTTGCGGATATTCGTAAATGAAGTGGTGATAAAACGTTACATAGGTTAGGATTAAAAGTATTGCAATATTCACAACAACAAATCTGATTGTTTGAAAAGTGTACGCGTTGAATTAATTAAATCGCATCCGTCCCAGACCCCTCCCACGCACGTACGAAATCTTGTTTCGACGAAGTTCATATTTCAGTGAAGTATGTATATCAATTTGACATTGATCACACCGCGGTGACAACGCGTTGTCACGTTATATTGACTGACGTTTTGCGTCCACCAGTCAATTTTTTTCGACAATATATTCCCTCTCTTTTTTTTTTTTTTTTTTTTTTTTTTTTTTTTTTTTTTTTTTTTTGTTCTGTGTACGCGTATCGAGTATTATACGATATTGTATTACCGACGATTTATAAAGCTACAAAGAGCGACGTCGGATTTCTCAGGCTTCTCCAAACATGGAAATTCATATCGCGGGAAATCGGAGATATGCACTCGGAAAAATGAGAAGAAACCCTCAGATCGCGCCCTCGCGCACACACACATGAATTAATATTCCCATTGTTTATCAAATAGAATATAAATTTCGGAGCAGCAGAGGCGCACCGAAACGTACGTACGCGTGTACGTTCGCTTTTTCGACGAAAAATTTGGTCGTTTATTTGCCTTCGCGTCTTCCAAATATTAACATTGTCCGATAATCGAGATTAAATTTAATGAAAAACACCATCGTGTGCCGCGCGAGTGAGTGTTCGAGTTTTCTGAACTGCGATTTGAATATCCGGGATTATACCTTCGATACACGCGAAAGATCGAAAATACAAAAGAGGCTCGACAAAAGTATTTTCGGTAATTACACGGCTTTTTATGCAAACGGAGACGAAGTCTATTTTTTCGCGGCAGGACTCGTTAAAAGTTCCTTACGACTCAATTCTGGTTCGCAAAGTTTGGAAAACCGCTGATGCAGTTACGCACGTCCGGTCTCTCTCTTTCTCTTTCTCTCTCTCTCTCTCTCTCTCTCTCTCTCTCTCTTTCTCTCTTTCTCTGCTCCGGCCGATAGATAGATTATAACGTGATTAAATTGATGAACATATCATTTGGTCTAGAATTATAATTAGTTATCCGTAAAACGGATTACACTCAATATACGTTTCGTCGATCGCGAGTAAATTGTGTACATTGCGTTTCGTGGATATCTATTTGCGCGGATTACCGTCTCTGGTTGTACGTGATTACTTTACTTGATCAATTAACACCTGGATTGCAACAAAAACTGCTCGATGCACAGTTTAGATACACATGTGTGTGCATGTGTGTGTACACATGTATATACATATATACGTATTCATATATATGTATATATATATGTGTATGTATGTATAAAGCTGCCGTGATTAAAGATAGATTTAATCAAGCATTATTAAACGGCGACAGATCGATGAAGCGAAGTTTAATAATCAGGAGAATTGCACACATTCTTCGCCTTGATAAATATTATAATCTTAATAACTTTGCCGCGCATAGTTTTGTCTCTTAACTTGTGATGGCAAATGGATTTTGCACGGCGATTTTACACGCGTGCGCGCGCGATGTCGACGTGAAAGAACACGTTCTTCTTTGCGATGCGAATGCTTGAGAAAGTTTTTAAGTTGTCGCTTGAGGAGGTAAGAGAAATATTTAGAACTCGTCGATTATTATTGCGACACACATTTGATAAATAATGTGAAATATTCAAAAATAATAAAAAAAAAAAAAAAAGAAAAACTAGCGAGTAAAGAAAATAAAATAATAATTATACGTTATCGCTTATAAAGAGCTCGATACGTTGTAGCTGCAGTAAACACAACTTTGCAGGATGAGCGCGCGCGTTCGTGAAACAACCGTAATTACATCGCCTAATAATATCGCGATTATCGATTCAATTTCGTTCGAAATATGACTTGCGTGACGTTACGAAAGGCCGATAATCATCGCGTTTAAAGATCGATAACGGTGCGGACGGTAATGATCGCCATTAGCGACGACAACGACGAGACAACGAATGCCGACTCTCTCTCCTCGATTCCTCAAGCCCGGTTCGGATCGATAGCTCGGAAACCGGTTCCCAAGTTCCCGATAGCTAATTGATCTTGCAAGCACAAGCGACGTTCGACAAATATTAGCATCGGAAGTAATTATCACACAAGCGGACGTACGCACGCCCATGGATGTCGTCGTTCGTGTGCATTGCGGAGCATGCAACCGAAGATTCGACTGCGCGAATTCGGTTCGTGTAGGTCGTATGTCGTAAAATGCTGAAAAGTTGCACCAATCAAATGGCACGCTCGTTTTCACGAGCCAATTACGTTAAAAAATAAAGTGTTCGTTAAATAAAATAATATTCTCCTCGTCAAAATCTCATCGATATTTGATTTCTAAATTATTTTATCTATACACACATGTATATCTAATGATTTTATCGGTAATGCGCGAATTAACTTGTAATTCGCAATAAATTAATTTGCTTAATTTGATATATTACAGAAGCGCGACAATTTTGCACACTGCATCATTGAATAATCGCTAGAATTCTGAGATAATATAAAATGGTTTTGTTGTTTTTATTGATATTTTCGCGCTTTTATTATATTTATCTACCTACCTACCTTGCCTACACACATATTGCGATTTTACTGGCACTTGTGCGTACACGCGCGCTTCTTCGATATAAGTAATCGCTCGATCCCCGGACCGCGTTATCAATTATTGAAACGACTTTATCTGATGCGCGCGTGGGAGTTCATGCTTTATTATTGAATAAAGCGGTCTTCAGAACTTAGCGCAGCCTAGACACACCTCCACGGTCGTTCATGTCGAATCTCTAGGGAGCTCCGCGATTATTCCGGGCGCAAATTTATTTTTATCAGTCTGTGGCACAGCTTGTTGCCGCCGCTCGGAGCAGCCGGCGTTGCCGGATTAGAAGTTTTTCGCGTCAATATTTGCAAATACACGCGGGCCTCCCCCTCGCGCGTATCCCGAGATAAGTCGTTCGGCTGAATCAATATGACGACTGTGTCGTCCCTGTTCCGCTCGCGCAAGAAAATTGTTGTCCATAACGGGGCGAATGAAATTGGATATGATATTTCGTCGACTTGTGTTGTTTCGGGCAATTTTACGAGGGATGAGAAAAAGATATTTAACTGTCATTCAAAGAACAGTTCACGCGCAAACTCAGTTAATTAATTGTTCCGTCGTTTTTTTTTTTTGTACCGTTACAACGAACCGAAACTTTGAGCCGACATGTATGATGTCAATTGCTTAAGAGCTTTCGACGACCTTTAGTTGCGAATGTAAATAAGTAAACATTAGAATTTCATTTAATTTGAAAATAATCACACGTGAAAATGATTATCACGCGTGTGGCACGTAACAGTAACGGCAGAAACGACAATCGGCGCGCGATACAATTTCCCCGGGTATTGAAAATTGAACCCGCCGGAATTACACCGGTCTCAATTCTCGCGCGCGCTCGCTCGCTCGCTGAGGAACGTTGTCCGTCCCGACGGAAACTGCCGTCTCCACGGCACCTTCGCGGTAATATCCGTAAGGAGAATTTACGTTGCACACGGGAGAAACTGCAAGACGAAGAAAGAAGAAGAAGAAGAGAAGAAGAAGAAAAAAAAAAAAGAATGGATATAACCGTGTGCGCGTTCCGAAATAGCGCGCTCGTTGCGTCGTCGGCGCCGGGCCGCTCGTAAAATCGGGACAACGGGGAAAACCATGGAAAATCTGGCGAGCGCGTTGGCGTCACGTGTGTTCCACGTCTGTTCCCCGAGTTTTCTCCAGAAGTGTACGTGCGCGCGTATGCGTGTACGTACGTACGTACGAAGCACTTTGCATCTCTCCTTTGCGTGAAACCGAACGAGCAAGTACAAGTTGATCGACGAGAAATAAATATTTCGCCGGAGGCGCGTTTCGCGCCTCTCTCGCGATTTCGGTCGCGGTCGTTGTCGGCGTGCATGCGATGTAGGTCGACGCGAGAGTTACGAAATCGGGCACTCGCGGCCAACATTGTTGCGTACCCTCCTTTTTTTCTGGCGGGAGAAACGAAGTTGGTAGTGTCTAGAATGGTGGATTTTGTAGAGAGAGAGAGACGAAAGTAACTTCGAGTAGGAGGAAGAGAAGGTGGTAGTGGAGGGACGACGACGAAGACGACAACGACCACGACGTTGCTATTAATCTCGCGCGGCTAATTTTGGAATGCTGCCTTATTACGCTTTAAGTGTGTCGCGAAGTTGGTGATTTCTGGCGTGTCCCCGGTATAATTAAGTTTAATGCGAGCGCGCAGCGGCAGCGTGACGGGAGGCGCGGTAGTTAAATCGGATTAAGATCCCCACGGAGATCCTCCGTGATTGAATCTGTATCATAATACGTGTACGACGAGATGCTGCGATCGACGCGGCGGCGGCGGCGGCGGCGACGGCGACTCGCGCCGAGAAAATGTCGGATGTGAAATGTCGCGATCGAGAAAATCACACACGTTGATCGTCGCGTTCTCGCGTGGCTTACATCGCAAAAGTCGCCGGCGATTAGGTGCAACAACGAGTAAACAAGTCGTAAACGCGTGTAAAGTGAATCGTAAAAAAGAGAGGAAAAAACCGCGCTGCTGTAATTATGCGTCGATCGTTTTATGAGAGAGAAGATCGTCGGAATAACAAAACAGGTTTCTTGATTACTTAATGTGCGGCGCGAAACGCGGCGACCTCTCTCCTCTCGTGTGTTTACGCAATTCCATTAGCTGCGTTTCATTAACGCGAACCGAAATCGCAAAAGAAATAATTCCGAATATCATGATCGGAGCGGAGCAATAATTGCTTGGCGATCGAGAAGTTTTATCTCGCGAAGATCAGAGTGCCAGTGCAATCGGTTGCGACACTACATGTGCTTAGAGGTCGACGTCTCAATTCACGTTTGAGAAACTCGCGTTAATTATCCAAAAGTTGCGCAACAAATCAAACAAATAATTTCCATTCTCTTGATCTCGCCATGTTACCGCGAATTAAGTGTGAAGGAAATTTAATTTTAACTCTTCGCGATGGTCAGATGTTGACGGATCCTACCAGAAAAAGCGTGTGTAAATAATCACAATCGATTCTCTCGATATTGATTGTTGCTACTTTTATCTCGACGTTGATTGGACGTTTTTCAGACGTGTTTCCCGATTCATATTGTACAAATCAAGAAGCACGGTAGTGCTTCTTATACGCAACATTCATGTGATGGAGAAGTGACGAGAATTTCATGGAGCAATATCTCAAGAACGACTGAACGACGATCACTTTCGTTTTAGTCTCAATTGCTTCAGAAAAAAACACTTAAAAAAAAAGTATTCTTGCGTTTTCTAAAGTCACGTGACAGGAAGGAGAGGAAAAACAACACGTGAGTAAAGTTACGCGACTTTACTTTAGTCACGTGTCTTTAAAAACGTAACAAAAGTAAAGTCACGTGATGTTTTTCCTCTTCTCCCTGTCACGTGACTTTATTTTAGTTCCGTTTTTAAAGACGCGTAACTAAAGTACAGTCACGTGATTTTAGTCACGTGTTGTTTTTTCACTCCTCCCTCTCATTATTTTTCGAGTGTGATTTTTACGCTTTATTTCCAACATCTCTTATATGTACATCACGCGTATTATATGGTTTATAAGACGTATATACTAGCTGTCATCGCGGTGACAGGTTGTGTTTACTGACGCAACATGTTAAAATAAAACTAACAATAGCGTAGCGCGCGCCTGTGTTGTGCTAGTTATTAAAAAATACATATTAATTAGTTCGTTAAATTTTCTAGAGAAATAAAACGTCCCCACCTCCTCCGATTATTATTTTGTAAAAAAATAATGATTCATTAACGAATGTATTAAAAGTGAATACCCTTATTCTTATTATTCTCAATTAACATTAACACAATTAGCACAATTATAAACAAGCACTTGATTTTTTTCGCTGTTGTTTCAATTTAAAATAAAAACAAAAAACAAACTGCACACGTTTTCAAAGAAGACTGGAAAAAGAGTAGTTAACTCGAAATAAAATACTTTTTCTTAAAACGACGTCAAAAAGCGCAGTAAAAAAAACAAAAATTAAAAAACCAGCTCTTTCCAGACATTTTGCTTCACTCGGACTTTTACATACTTTTCTTCCTGAATCCTCATTCCCGATTAGCAGCATCGCAACTACGGGGTTTCGAGCTCACGTTAACCGCACATCCCTCGCGTTTTACCCTCCCGCGATCCGGCGCCATGGACCGGAAGCGTCGAGATCGCCCGGCGCGAAAAAGAGTGGAAATTCTTCTCGGGGAGAAATTTTCGGATCTCCGTTACGCGCGCTCTGTGTGTGTGTGTGTGTGTGCCGGAGCTTTCCATCCGCCGAATCCTTCTTTCCTTTCCGTTCTTCCATCTCACTAGCAACACCGCTCATAAATAGCCGTACCGGAGGCGGTCGTAAGGGTTTCCCTTATCTGCGTCAGCGTTTCTGCTCGCACGATTACCAACGGGTTTCCTTCGCGTATGTACTACGAACGCTTCTCCCTTCTTGTGTGAGGCGTTTTCTTTTTTTTTTTCTTTTCCACTCTTTCGACAATATTGTGTACGTGTACGCGTTAGCATATTAGCGCGGGCGAGCGTACTCGATTTATACGACTCGTTTCTCGTGCTCTCTCTTACTCGCTTTTCTCGCATATATTCAGTTATAAACATAAAAGAACTTTCATATATATATATATATATAATATCGCAAAGAAGAAGTTATATATTTTTATATATATATATTTATTCTTTTCTTTTTGACAAAAACTCCGTATGTTCTGGATTTCTTTTTTTTTCCTTCTCGGACTTTCAAGTTCGTTTCTGTGTTAGACGTGTGTGACACACTCGGAGGGAACACGTGTCGCCGGTGCGAAGAAGTTTCATTTTTTTGGGAGGAGAATATATTGTTCGATCAAGGTTCCGCCTTGTGTGAATTCACCGTCACACGTTCATCTCGCGAGCATGTCGGGCGTGTAGATGAGAGACCGAACACATAGGCGTACACGCGTGTCCCGGCATTCGGCGGGTTTCGGCGGCCGTCGACTCGCCTCGCCGGGCGGTTATGTACGCTCTTTCGACCTTCTCTCCGTCCGAACAAGCGCGATGTAAAAGCAACGCCGCGCTGCGCCGCAGCGTCTACGGCGTCGATGGTAACGTACGTAAACACTGAGCTCACCGTTCGTTCCTGAAGTGTTCTCCGCCGCTGAAAATTCCCTCCGCCATGGAGAACGACGCGCCCGATCCGGCCGTTACCAAGGATGCACGTAGTTACAAGGACGCTCGACTATCGATCCCTTTCCCCGTAGCCGAGAAGAGGAACTCGTCTACGAAATCGTCGAATATGACGAGATCGTTTCTTCTCGGCGACTTGTTACCCGACTGATTTACGGAAACGCGGAAAGGAAAACTGGCGATATTTTCGCGTTGTCTAGCAAAAGAGAGATATGAGACATCGTACAAAAGAAATATTGATGAGAAGAGAAGGTACGGTAGAGAGAAAGAGAGAGAGAGAAAGAAGTGGACGAGAAGAAATGTTCCTTCTCCAAGAATTATTTTCGGAAATTAAAGAAGAACGAATTGTGCAAGAGAAGAGAGTCTCACCTTTCCAATCTGTAGACTGATTTTCATACTCGATTTTTATAAGACGAGAGCAAGTCACGCCAATTACCTTGAAATTCTTCAAGAATTTGTTAAACTACGCAATCTCGACTGTGTCGAGACCGATGACTTAATAATTATCCTGATCATCCTCCTTCTCGAGAAAGAATATTTTTCCAATGAGGTTTTTTTGACGACTCACTTCTTTTTTGCAATATTATTTTTAAAGTTAAATTTCTTTTTCTCTTTTTTTTTTTTTATAACGAGATGTGTTTGTTAGAAGAAATAAAACATCTTGATGACGAATGTTTCGACATAATAACCGACTCTTGGGTGTACAAACACATTTAAAACTGAGAAAAAAACTAAAAAACAACCATTTAAAACATCAAATAAAAAGTGAAGATATGAAACACGCAAAGTTTTCCTTTACAAGAGAGACTTCGAATCGCGTTATTTATGCGCAAACTTCCAGTTAATTCGGCGCGCACTTTCTCTCCGCCCGCGCGAATATACATTCTATCCGTCGGAGAATTTATTCTACTTTTATAATCGTTCGGCCATTTTCTGCCACACGCGCAAAAAAAAAAAAAAAAAAAAAAGGAAGAAAGAAAGAAAGAAAAAGAAAAAAAAATTACGACTGCAATCTAAATGGGCCATTGAGAACGGTTAGTTCAGCTCTCCAACATTCACGGATTTTTCCCTGGAGTATCCTTCTTTCAAAAGCACGTATAAACGGGACGTGAAAACATTTCCGTCGCATTCTTTTCGCCTTTAACTCGCGAAAGGACATTTAATTGCGACAAAATACCCACTCGTCGCGATTTTTGCGAAGCTTCAAGAGCGCCGTTGACATCTTTGGGAACCCAATTTCGAGCGCACTCCCTTTCCTGCGTAATTACTCACCCAATTACCTACTCGGCTAATAACGATCCATATTTAATAATTTTTTTTCGCTTCGATATTTTTGGACAAGCCTATAAACCCGCGCGAACATTCAATTCCGGAAAAGCTGTGGAGCGCGCGATACACAGAGCCATCCGCGCGCGATGACGCAGAACACGCGCGCCCGAGGGAACACCGGTAAGATTAATGATAATTAAACTATCTGACCGTTCGCGCGAATAACGCTCTGCGAGATGTCTCTTCCGGGAAATCGAGAGACGTTCCTTCTACGCGACAAGACGTCGGTCGAAGAATACCTAGTGCGCTCAAGAGCTACAAAGACTTCTCGCTCACTCGCTCGTCGTCGTTGTCGACAAGCTCGCGCGTCACCAGATCGGAGAATATATATTCAGCTTATTTTTCGGCTGCGCTGCGCGATGCTCGGTAATTAAAACGAACGCGGTGTTAAAGCCGTGCGCGGCTTGCTCGGAACGACGACGACGACGACGACGACGACGACGAAAACAACAACAACAACGACGGAGGCAGCAACGCGGAAAAGCGAACGCGTGTCCGATGAGAAACACGACGATTTCGCTGCTCGTAATGTCGCCGCGATTCCCGCCGCCCTAATTGGCTCGTGAATCCGCTTCCCCGGGTGACTTTGTTAATTGGCGCGCGCGTGAACGTCGAAGTAGTAAGTCGAGTAATTCAAGACGAGTATAATTTCTCGACGCCCCGCGATATCGAGATCTCGCGCTGGATATTAACGAGTCCGCTCGTTGTTGACGTCGCTCGGCGGCCGAATAGCCGCAGATACACGACTGCGATACGTGTTGTATATGGGAAGAGGAAGATTTAATGACTCGCGTGGGCGCGATTAAAATATTAACTCCTCAACCGAAATTCCGGGAAAATGAAATTGTAACTGTCGACAGATCGACATTTATTGTCTTATTATTATTCGAACTGTTTCGCGATTAGCGGAGAGAGGGTGGGACGTTGGAAACCAATTTGCGTAATGATATCGGCGTACGAGCTGGTCAATGAAGTGGTATGAGTAACGTTTCGCGTCCCAAACTGACTGAATTAATCATTAAGTGGAGTTAGATTAGTTATTAGTTAATCGAGTTGTGTCCAATAAAAGATATTACGCGCTTTATCGCTAATGAATGAACCTCGCGGATCGGTCTGTCATTTCTGTGTTTGCGGCGGCGGGTCGCTTACAAAAAAAAAAAAAAAAAAAAAAAAAAAAAAAAAAAAAAAAAAAAAAAAAAAAAAAAAAAAAAAACGCACGACAGATGTACGTGTCTTAGCGATTCGAGAAATTTTTGCAAAAAACCGGTCTCTTTCTCCTTGTATAATTACGCGTGTGCACACTCACGCAATTCGAGCGTAAGAATTTGCTCGCAAGATTTTTTTTTTATTATTATTTTTGTCAGTAGCATAG
>NW_018020773.1:113754-116412 GCF_002006095.1 Pseudomyrmex gracilis | reverse complement strand
AAAAAAAAAAAAAAAAAAAAAAAAATTGTTGCGAAGTACCCCGGACGGCGAAAGCGCGACGGTGGTGGTTGCCGATCGGCAGGCCCGAATTATCGGGAGTGTAGCGAGCAAAGCGAGCCTCTAAAAACGCAATTTACCACGGCGAATTTTCGCAATGCGTCCGGCGTAGCGCCGAATAAAAGCTCGAAAATCGCGACGTCCCATCCCTTTTCCGTTTCCCATACAGTTCTTGATGCTGATTTTTTCCATCATATCGACGGTTAAAAAATATCTGGAGGCGGTGTTAGAGCGCGGCTGATTGCGAATACGCCGCGATTCAATTAACGCGACGAGGGAGAAGAGAGTCGCTGTCGTCGTCGTCGTCGTCATCGTCGTGTGCGTTTCTACGTTAACGTACGTACCCGCGTGTTCACATCGTTGCGAAACAACGTCGCCATCGGTCACGTATCCAACCTGGTATCTCTCAATCGTCGTCGGCACGCCCGGCCGCAATTTACCGCACCGTCGACAGTAAAGTGCGTACGGCCGATAAGACGTAATGGCGGGTACTTACTGTTTGCGCGGCCCGTAACGTTTTACGGCCGCGGCAATCCGGCCGTTTCTCGTCTCGACATTGTACGTACACGGCAGTCCCCCGTGTAGGATTCGGATCCGGGACAACGATGACGACGACGACGACGACGACGACGACGACGACGAGATCGATTCAACGATCGGTATCAAGTATGTGTCGCAAGCGCAAAGATCGTTTGGCGTCCCACGGTAACTCTTGTAGTGCTTTTTTATGATTTCACGAATAATAATCGTAAAAGACGAGAGTCGCTGAATTACGAGCGAAAATTCAAGGTCAAGTCGTGATTTTCACTCGCGTTACGAAACGGTTATATTGAAATTTTGCTATTGTATTTTGATGAAACCGTAAAATTGCAACAAGTACATATATATGTATACATGAATATCGTGTTCTCTTCACGGCGCGATATTCGTATGTGTGAGCGTGAGAGTGAAAAAAATAGTATATAAAAATATTTGAAACGAAAACCAAAAAACGTAAATACATAATTAATATATATTTGTAAGAAAATAGAGGAAGTTAAAACACATTTTGTCCGTTAATTGTGTACAAAGGTGCTGATGTTGTGTGAAAGCTTATTATCACACAAATCCTTTAATCCTGTAATACGTTAGCGTTATAGAACATTTCATTCAATAGACATCGAACGCGAGTGATAATTGGCGCGTACGAGCTAGTAAGGATTTCAAAGTACAACTCACGCGGATGATGCTTCGGAACGCGAGTTGTGTATCTCTGACTGTCCGTATTATCCGAATTAGCCGACATAGCATACTATATTTCGCTTTGTAAGAGAGAAATGCCATTAAACTGAAATCCCCTTTTATTGGCTGCTTTCTGGTGCAATGCGTGTAAAGCTGGGTATATACATAGCAAACGAACGCCGAACGAACAGCGAGCGCAAACGTTCGGATATTCGCGTCAACAATAGCGAACAGCGAACAGCAGCGAACAGCACGTATGCGCGCCCATATCGCGCACGAATTTTCTTTGATATACCGCCTCATGAGGGAACCGATCCGAATGCGAATCGAATGTTCTGTTCGCATTTATTTTGGCGTCTACATCTGACGAATGATAATAACGAACGTTCGCGTTCGCTGTTCGTTCGGCGTTTGTTCGCTATATGTATACCCAGCTTAACAAGTAGTCGGAATGCGAGTCAATTAAACGTATTGATTTTATCACAATATATATATATATATATATATATATATATTTATTATGTATATATATTGTATACAATATATATATATACAATAAATAAATATTTATTATATACATACTATATGTATGTACACACAATGTCATATAAATTATTTATGCACTTAAACTTCCAAATTTGTTTGTGTTTCTGATTAAATTTTGCTATCAGTGAAAGAGAGTGAGAGAGAGTGTGTGTGAGAGAGAGAGAGAGAGAGAGAGAGAGAGAGAGAGAGAGAAAGTGAGTTTTTTCTCAATAAATTAATGTAAAATTGTTTTACTTAATTCGAGAAAGATTGCAATGATTTAAGAATGCAAAAGTTTCTTTTTATACGTTGGAACGATGCTTTTTTTCTATTTTCGAAAGAAACCAAATCTAACCGCATTAAATTATAACTCGCTGTTAGTCGAATCGCATACTAATTTCTAGAATAATCCAGTTTCGAACACATATCACGTCGTTTATTATTTAGCACATGCATCTATGCATAATATTTCTGATCAACGATTCCACTGATGACATCATGATGATAGCGCGTACATATTTATCTCATAACGAAATAAATAGTGCAATAATAAAGTTCCTTTCGACAGTCCTATATAATGCAATTAAGGTGAAATATAAACCGCGTTGTGTTTAATTTATCGAATGGACGGGATCCTAATAATAGTGATCTCTCTCGACCAACCGCTTAGTTACCGAGTCTGCGGCGCGGGGCGTTGCGCGTAGAGATGTGCGAATCAAAGATTTTTTATGTCGAATCGAATCGAATCGAATTAACGAATTTTCATTCGAATCGAAGCGAATCGAATTACAGTAGACTCCCGCTATAGATTCGCTGTAGGACGAACATTCTCGGAAACAGAGGTGCCAGATCGTG
>NW_018020773.1:103214-108999 GCF_002006095.1 Pseudomyrmex gracilis | reverse complement strand
ATGGAGATTGATTTAAATATAAATATAATTGATTTAAATATAAATCCTGATAGCTCGGATAATATAAATTTGGATGTGAGTACATTAAATAACAATGTCAATGCCTGTAGAAAAAAATTGTATAAAATCTTTTCAATTCGTATCTTTGAATACTTCGTATTTGAACCATAGAGATTCGGATTCGAATCGAATCGAATTTCATCAGATTCGATTCGATTCGATTCGAATCCGAATAGTTCGCACATCTCTAGTTGCGCGGAGCCTTTGCCTGTAAAATCTAGCTAACGTTTCCGAGCGATAGTCTCGGCCGGAATCCGCGAGTTTCGCACCGCGAAACGTGTGTAATTTTCGTGTTTGCCACGAGAATTACTATCGTACTGTGTGTACTACGCGCGCGGCGCGTTTCGCGCGGTTACGACGATGTTTTTATGCCGATGCCGATCCTCTTTCCTCTCGTCACGTTGAACTTCCCTTTGAATTTGGAAGGACGTATAGTTTCTGACGTCAACGCAAATCGCGGGAATAAATCCGAGTGTTGATGGAACACGAACGCGTCTCGATGCAATATGCCCGAGAGCGGCTCGAGTTACAAAGTTTGCGAGAACGACGAAGAAGAAAGTTACCTCATGTTCGAGAAGAGTCGCTTTTCACGGCCAGTGAACAATTTTACGAAGTTTTAAAATTGTATAAAGCGCGTTTTCAACTCGCGTAGAATTTAATTTTTAAAACACGCTCGCGCGTCGGTGTTTATATATATATTTTTTTTTTTACGATTTCGTCGGTCTATTAATAATAATTGGATATCTACATACACACGTAGAGAATCACTGACATTTAAATCAATTACAACACCGCTACTAATACTACTATGCAGACCGTCACTTTCCACTCCGTTTGGTATACGATTACAAATTGCGTTTGAAGTGGTCAAACTATATCGGGGTCGACACAAGTTTACCAAGTTTAACGCGCCCGCGTCTTTCAACAATGCAAATTTCAAGTTCGCGCGGATTACCGCGAATTTCCGTCCGTTCGATGAAGATTCAGCGATCAATACGTGTTCATGTCGGATATAACATCGGTGTGCGACAGCATTGCGGCAATTGTTCGCGAATAATCGCGAGTCTTTCGGGATTGCGAAAACCCATTATGCGAAAAAAAGATAATTCGATCGCGAGAGGGACAAAAGTACCTATCCGCTCGTGTTTTTTTTTTTTTTTTTTTGGGAAGGAGGAAGTATAAACGTCGTGTCGAGGGAGCGCGAGGAAAGGGACACTTGAACTGCGAGTTTAATTTTCAAGATAAGATCTTCTCTCTCTTTGTCGCCGATGGCAAAGCTCTCTCGCGCAAGTTCGCGGCGTTCTGAAAGGCTCAAACGGGGATCTTCTCGCTTTGAGATGTTCGTGAACGGCTACGGGACTGTGACAGATTTTGCGCTCATCTCGTTAGAAACGAATCGGCGGCACCCCAGGACGCGTCAAAACCGAAGGGACTCGACGGCTACCGACCTCACTTTGTGCCTCTCAAAGAAGCGCTTCCACTTCGCCGGCGTGGCGCGCATTTTACGGGTTTCCCTGAGGTTTTTTTTTTTTTTTGCATCCTCCGCATATCACCTGACACCACATGTATACATGCACATCGAGAGATTTCTTAGCGCGCGCGCGCGCGCGCGAACACACGGAACCGCAATTTTTCTCATCCGTGCGGGACGGCGCTAGGATATCCCATATCCTGCGGTGAAAGAAAGACACACGGGAGAGATGAATTATCGTACGCCGAGTCCTATTATAAACGCGGTTTGCGATGCACTATATAGTGTTACTGTATTGTGGGCTGATATAATCGTAGAATTAATTGTGTAATTAACTCGTGGAGAATTGGCTGGGATCGCGCATGTATATTGACGACGACTCGACTGTACGGACGAATCACTTGGATCGTATTTAGGACTAAATGCAATCATCTGTGATTTCCTCAGGGAAGGATAGAATTGTCAACTCCGTGTTTAAAAAAAAAACGAGGTGTTATATAAGATAAGATTGTTAAAAACGAAAGCAAAAAGAGATGCGTAGACGTCATTGACGACCAATCATTTTGAAACTGAACTTTTACAGCGATATTGAATGTATGCGAACAATTGAGGGATGATAACGTCGCCTCTGTACGGAGATTTTCGTTCGCACCGAGTCAAATTGCATATATTAGTTTTGTTTTTTCCTTCGTTGCTATTAAGTTGCGCAACTTTTAAGTTGCCGCGCCGTCTAATTTTCCGCGATAACGTTAAGTGCGTTTACGCTTTCAGCAACTTATCGCTTCGCTCGCGTGGCTTAACTTCCGCACTGCGACTTTTCTTTTTTTTATCTTTTTCTCTTTTTCTCTTTCTCTCTCTCTCTCTCTCTCTCTCTCTCTCTCTCTCTCTTTTTTCGCTCGCCGCGAGGTGAAGGAAAAAAAACAGTTTTTCGGTAGTTCCAATATCGTGGGCCTACGGTAATCCTTTTATTTCGCCCGCCGCGTGCGCTATTTTTGTCGGTTTTTCGTTACGTCGCCGATCTCTCTAATTTTGGCCCGTCTTTAAACACGCTTTGAACGCGCGCGTGTGTGTGTGTGTGTTTTGTATACACATCGTCTCGACCGAATGCAAATGTTGTCGATAACTTTGTTGGAAAGTTGAAAACAAAACTTTCGGTAGGAGCAGACACTTCGGAGTTCAAAATTATAGACATTTATAGGCGAAAGTAAAAAAAAACACAAATTGCATATTAGGTTTTTTTTCTTATTGGACACTCTCTCGGCAAAACTTTGTCTCGAAAAAGACGAGAAGAAGTTGTTGAGTGAAACTAATTCGGCAAACTGAAATACATCTCCGACAAGACGCAATTATTGGCGATATGCAAACTAGAGCATCGTGTCATTCAGTTAAAAATGCGAGCAATTAACGTTATATTTATATTTATCTTGCATCGTGGAGATGTATTTGTTGCGCGCGCGCGAGAGAGAAAAAGTATTTATCTTGAATGATAAGATGCTCTTTAAAAGTGTAACTGTCGCGATATTTTTTATTTGCGTGACATTTTCTGCTTTCGGGGCAATGTAAATCTTTTCATTGCTTTTTAAATGCGGTTTACTCGTCTTTATGGCTTACCAACACTTTGTGTATTAATCATTAATAGAAAAATGTCTTAAAAAATGTATTCTTTACATTTCGTTTTAGTTCGCATTTTCTTTGTTTATGTGCTTTCGATATCAATTAAATGTCCGTGTACTATATTTCTCCTATCAGCGCCAGGCCGCAATCACGGAGGGGGAGGGGGGCAACGTTTGTTCCGCGTAATGACTTTTATTTTCCCCCCGACGAGAGCGCGACGAGAGTGCAGGACAGGTCTCGGGCGAATGTTTCAAACTCCGGAGCTATCTCTCGTTGTAACTTCGTGAACCGGGGGTGGATTTGTACGAGAGTCGAGGGATAGAGAGAGAGAGAGAGAGAGAGAGAGCTCGATTACGAGACGCGTGCGAACAACGTGAGAGACACAAAACTTTGCGGAATTCGGCGCGAAACGCCTAGCCAAGAGAGAGAAAAAGAAGAGAATTGAGGCAGAAGAATTGAGAACACATGGATATCACGTCAACCAAAAGCGTAGAAACGCAATAAAGTCACATGTTTCCCGTAAACATCTTACGGGAAATAGCTTTTTTTATTTAGATAAATATGTATTTGTGGAAATTTAATTATCAGTTGACAGGTTTTATTCGGTGAAATTAAAATCATTATCAAATTTGAAAGATTTGTATTAGGTTTTAATCAATTTTTATCTCAAAGTGTGTGCATATTTCGCAAAATTTTGAAAAATCAAAACTTTAACATCGTAGGAAAATAATCTTACAATTATTACATATAAATTCAATTTACTTTTCTTAATAATATGTTTTTATCTCTTTTTATTTTTTTAGAACAGAAAATTATCTCACGTTTGATTACATCATTTGTTCTGCATAAAAATTGACAAAAATATATAATTGTTTAAGTTTGCATTAAACATTTACATAATTAAATTTGTCATCACGTCATAATTAAATTTATTCTCTCAAACTTCTGACGAATTTGTAAATAAACAATCGCGAGTAATTCATCAAGTTTCGCGCTTTGTGTGAAACGAGCGTAAATATATCGTATTGTTCCCAAAGGGAAACGCGTCGCGCGCCTCTGCGCGCAAGCATCTCGAAGAATTTTGCAAAGCGAAGGTGGTGCGCGCGCGGGTTCTTGTGACAAGTTTCTAAAAGTCGTCCATGAATATCCACGCGAGAGAGCAGACGAAGTTCTTTTCTCCGCTCTCTTTCTCCTGTAGCTAACGCACTGATCTTTTGTAACTACGTACAGTGGTAATGACCAACTCGCTCTCTCTTTTTTCTCCCTCTCTCTCTTGCTATGCGTCTTACACCTCGAATTTAATTACTCGCCGATTCACTTTGCCGTCGAGTTACTTAATTTGTCTCGTTTGCGCGACACAAACACGCGTGAGCGAGGATATTTAGTCGGCCTTTTTTTTTTTTATCGCAAAAGCGCAGATTTTCCAAGTTTTAGTTGCTCAAATAAACGCAATCTTTGTTTTCTTTTTTCTTTTTTTTTTTTTAGAAAAAAACAGCATGTATAAAAGAATTCATCGTTCTCTCTTTGTCGCGATACAAATGTGCACTTTTGACAGTTTGGGATTAAACCATTATAACGTGCGCTACGTGATTTCGTTGTGTAGGTTCATATATTGTTACTAAAAAAAGTGGCAATTAAATTCTTCAAAATTCTAATTTTTCCGCAAAAATGTAATTTGCGACTTGAAACACAATCTCGGAGCGGAGTAACAGACAACCATACTCCGTAGGTATCGGCGATACCAATTGCATTCATATTCAGCAAAATCACAGCAGATTCGAGACATAGCGATATCGTACGAATGAATGGCAGCGAACAGAGCGAGAGCGAGCGAGGGGAGAGAGATAAACTGAGAGGCAGGTCGAAGTTTGATAGGTGGGCTACGTTACATGGCATTCATGGCATGCATTCATCGGAGATTTCAAATGTAGGAATTCGCCGTCATTTGCACGATCTGCGCATTTCTCTTAATTTTCGCAAGATTGATTGTTTCACGTGGATCAGACACGTTGCCAAGTTATGATTAAAAGTTACGATTATATCTTTTGCGATTTTGGTTTGTTTGTTGGTTTTTCTTTCAAACGAATACGCGCGCAAAAAGGCTTCTTTAAAACAGCAAAAACAATCAGTTTGGATATCTATATACGCGCGAAGGACAAGCGACAAATTAATTTGATGTCGAATTAACGCAACATTCATGTAATTTTATATATTCGCATACTTGAAATTTCGCTCGCGCGTTAAATTATTGTTGTAAAATTATTCGTTTCGCAGAATTTTTCAACAGTACCGCCGGGAAAATTATTAACGCGCGAATTACCGTTATATTACCTTCTGGTAACCGGTATTATCCCGATACGCCTAATTTTCCTCGCCGCAAATACGCGCAAATTAGTCTTACGTGTAATTGCACGTGACTTCTGACGTAAGTCTTACATAAAGTTCTCTCTCTCTCTCTCTCTCTCTCCCGTCTCTTCCTCCGCCGCTTTTACGCTCCAGGACCCGAGTCGAAATTTTGATGCTACTTTCAAACTTTTGAAGATACTTTGAACCTATTTAACTGACCAATATACTTATTTAAACCTACTTTGACACTTATATTCATTTACTCCTCTTTTGAACCTTTAATTCTATAAATTT
>NW_018020773.1:93183-102939 GCF_002006095.1 Pseudomyrmex gracilis | reverse complement strand
CTTTAAACCTAACTTGGAGAAAATGGAAATTTGTGACACTTTTAGGTTGAAAGTAGGAGCAAATTTTATCCTTGCAATTGAACCTACTTTACTATCGTAACTCCTATATATAGTAGAATGAGAGGTTCATCAGAGAGTCAAAATTTCGACTCGGGTAATACAAACCAACCTACATTCTTCGCGACTTCCATTTATTTCATGGAATTCCAGAAATGCCGTGCTTCCCACGCGGAATCGAATTCGCCTGGATTCGTACGCACGGATCGGGGCCATTGTCGCGCGTCTCTGGAAATTTCTCCGGTGCTGCGAGTGAAAGTGCACTCTCGCGATGTCTCTGCCGCGAATTGAGAAATAATCGTTGGATCTCCGTCGCAGCCTTGTCCTTCGACCTTTCCGCGTGCAATTTTTCAACGAGAAATTGCCGGCCCTTTCGCAAAACGCCGACCCGTTGGCGCTAATACGCCATTCCTAACGTGTGTTCTCATCGCGGAAAATAAATCTCTGTCGTTCAAAGAACATTAAGCGGCGTAGTCGCGACACAAACGATCGCGCGTTCCTCACCACGCGATGTTTCCACTAACAAAGGTAAATTTCGCAAAGATTCCATTCATATCACGACGTGCTTTAATATTATACACAATCACATTTTCCGAGAACGAGAGAAAGAGAGAGAAGTTAATGAGAGAGAGATAAAAAGCTTGTTTAAATTAGTATAATCATACTAATATACTAGTATTTAATATTTCCATTGTTTAACTCCTCGTGGACAGACATGGATCTCCTAGACCCACTCAAAAATTGCGGTATCAGCGTCTCTAGTAAAACTTAAATTCTTTTTTTTAAACGCTTATATCTTCAAAACTACTAGACATTTTTTCAATTCGTTTTTCGTCGACGCAGAATCGTTAAAATTTTTTATTCAAAAATCAAAACTGAAAACATATTGACAAAAAACATATTTTTGCGGAGAGATATTCGATTTTAAAGTCACGTGAGTCTCGCAGAAGACAGACAGACGTAGAGGACAGACCCAGTCTGTCTAGTCGTCATTTTTGAGGTCTGTTCACGAAGGGCTTAAAAGGGATTTACTTCTTAATAAAATTAAACTATAGTCTAGAGAGAGTCTAGACCAGAGAGATAGTCTAGACTAAAACCTATCTATTAGAAATTTATGTTGCCTGTGGCTCTCAACAAAATTATTTATCATATTTTGAAACTAAGAGTAAAGATAAATGACTTTGAAAACAAATTTCCAAGTATTTAATAATTTCGTGCGAGTGAAATATTTGGATTATTGAAGAAGAATCACGCGCGCGTACGTATACAGTCCGTTAATCGTTAATAAATTCAAAGAACAAGCGTGAATGGTTGAAGTGAATAAGCCGTGATATTAAAAACGTGCTTTGTTACCCGGCGTCTCAATTAAACTCGCGCGCGTCGTGTGTGTGTGTGTTTCCGAAGCAACGATATATCTGTATTAAAATTCCTCGTATTCCCTGCGTCACGCCTTGTCGCGTGCGTGAATAATCTGGCATTAATTATCTCGTTGACCGGACTCGCCGTGAAAACGACGTTAAGTGCGGCAACACGGAGATGCTGGTTCTCTCACCTAATTTTGTTAAGGATACGTGTTCATGAAAACGAGCACGAATGGTCTCGCTACCTGTAATTAAGTCACGATTATACGGAGACTCTCAATTCGCTGATTCACCGCAGCATACACACCTCGTAACTTCACCGACTGCGTTAAATATGTATCCGGTCACATACATGTGTAAAATAAATACGTATGTAAGCGCAATGAATAATTTGCAGCGTGTAAGAGATAAAACGTATTATAAACTCGAAAATTATTCCGCAGAGAAAATGTTATACATTATAAAAACACACGGTATCAAAACCGAAAATTGCGACATCACAAAAATATTCGTGTTATTTTACGTTATACCCAACACTTAAAACAAGTACGCGCGCGTACAAAAATGTTGTTTTTTTTGTTTTTGTTTTATCTTCGTGTAGATACGCATGATTACATTGATCACAAAAAACGATACTATTTTAGAGAATTACACACAAGTTGGGCTCAATGCGAGATAAATGCTTGAAATGTTCGTCGCGCGCGCGCGCGCGCGCGCCTCGGTCCTCACGTTTACAGAAAAACGAAATAAAAAAAAAAAAAAACTTCTCGCGGCGCGGTCTTCTCTCTCTCGAATAGCTCGGCATTAGCGCGGCAAGCTCTTCAATTACATCTTACACGTGTAAAACTTTTAATCAAGTCTTTTTATTCCAGCGTCGGATTTTTCAAGGGAGCGCAGATTACGCCGCTTGGCGCGAGCGCGGCGCAAGGCGTTTTTCAAAAGAACGCGAGTCGCCGCCGCCTCGCGGCTCGCGCTGCTCGTTTTTCCGCCTTCGAACAACACACGCCGCGCGACCGTGTCGAGCGTGCGAATAACTCGACATTAATTCCTATACGCGCCGGGTCCGGAGCACACATGCGGGCAGCGTACATACGTTACATTACGCATGATCGCGCGCCATCCTTAATTCAGTTCCCCATAAATAAGTGACTTTTTGCGACTTTGTCGTAAATACTGCCGGTCGCGGAGTCGGGTCTCTCTGTTTCTCTCTATCTCTCTTTCTCTCACTTCGCTCTGGCATTAGAATACCCACCGCCGCGGCTGAACCGCACTTCCTGCCAAGTCCGGGATTTATGGATTATCGCGGCGTTTCGGCTTAAGTTATCACGCGCAAAGTCGGAGAAATATTAGTCGTTGACGGGCAAGGCGTATAGCGCGAGCACACGAGCGGCGACGTCAGCGAGACACTTCAAAGTTCTCATGACGTCCGTTAAAATGATATTGCCGGTATTTAAGTGTCGCGACGGTGCCAATGTTGTTAGCGAACGGACGCGCGTCGCGGCGCGAGATTACGCGAACGTAAAGATGATTAAGTGAAAACTTAAAGTCGTTAAGACATGAGCAGCCGCCGAGGCTTGTTTTCGATAATTTTATCGCGCGGTTTTACGCCCGAGATAAGTATATTATCCCTGAACTTGTAGCGCTTCGAAAACGATTTCCGCTTGTTGCGTCGATGTTGAAACTATATTTCTTATCTCATGTTGATGTTTCGCATTAAATTAATTAACTTCGTGCATTTTTTTTTTTTTTTTTTTTTTTTGTTGTTCGCAAAATATCGAAAAACACAACTTTGTGTATATTAAGAGATCAAAACTCTGATCGAAACTCTGCAGAGAGCTAATGTATTCGCTTGTAAGATCGAACGTCTCGTAAAACTCAAAGACAGTTATTTCGATGCGCAGTCATATAATTTGCGATTGGTTCATCGACGTCTTTTTTTTTTTTTTTTTTTATCGTTTCTTCCGGCCGGACTCTTTTATCATTTCTTTTTCCGCTCGCGGCTCCGTGTAACGCGAGCCCGAAGTGCACGCGCGGGAGTCGCGACTCGGCGAGCGTGACTGGCGGACTTTTGGCACTGGGCATCGTAAATGGTTTACAGTCGGCGATGCGAGTCGAGGCGAGGCGGAACGAGGCGATGCGAGGCGCGGCGACGACGGCGAGGTCGTCTGCGGGGGTGGCGCGCTCGATTCCCTCCAGTTTCTCATTCCTCTCTTCTCCCCTCTTTCTCCTCCTCTTCTTTCTCTCTCTCTCTCTCTCTCTCTCTCTTTCTCTCTCTACCTTTCTGGACCCTCGTCTTCTCTTCTCTATCCTATAACGTGAGATCTCTCTCGGTTTCTCTCCGCGCCGCGGGAGTCGCTTGAAAACTCGGTCAAAGTCTCGTCGTCGCGTCGCGTCGTCTCGCTTTGGGGATTCAAAGGAAGGGTCGTTTCTCTTTCCAACTCTCTGCACCCCCTGTCGCGCTTCTCACCCCGTCTCTCCGGATTCCCTTTCTCGCTCTCATGTGCTCTCTTCCGACTCTATTTCGCTCGTCCCCTCATGACGACGTTGTTGGAGCCACCGGCGCTCGTCGTCGTCGTAATCAGACGCGAAACGCGACCCGGTCCGATTTCGAGAACGAGAACTTCCTCCTCTTTGGTGGAAGACGACAGCTTTTTGGGTCGCGCGTATCCATGTCGCCCTTTTTCGGAGCTTATCTCATTTCTTTCTTTCTTTCTTTCTTTCTTTCTTCCTTTCTTTTTTCCCTCTGGTCGATCTCTCTGGCGATCGTCCATCCACCCCCCTCTCCCCGTTGGTTCGCTACGTTCTCGCCCTCGTGGCTTCACAAAGGACTGAAAGCGAGCTTTCTTGATTCGTTCGTCCCCCTCGCATTCATTCGATCTTTCCTCCCGCGAAAGAATCGCATCACCGCGCGTACGGTTCTCGGAGATCCCAACTTTCCGCGCGTTTTACAAATGAGAACTGCCGGCAATAATAATAACTTCTTGGTTTCTGCTGATGCCGCGAGCAAGTGTCTTGAGAAAATTTCGCTGTATTCCAATTTTTTCAGATATCACGCGGAAAGCGATCATACGAGAAATATATAAATTATTGATAAAACAAAAGAATCACACAAGTCTTTCTCTACGTTGTCAAAGAACAATAAAAAGAAAAAAAATAATATTAATGTACATATAAACGTGTGTTAAAACAGATATAAATATGTATGCGTGTAGGTGCGCGGTGAGATAAATATTGAAAAATTTCTATTGCACGTGAATCAAAGAACATGTCGTACACGTGCGCCGGACTTTTGTGCCGGTGACGATCAATGTCGGAGTAAACGTCGGGACAATGAGGGAATTAAAAACACTTGGTACGCGGATACTGGTTATTGACTTTCGAAGTCACTCTCCCTTTTTTCGATAAAGCCGGCTGCACACACGGGTAAAAGCGGATGCGGTGGATAAAAAAAAAAAAAAAAAAAAAAAAAAAAAAAAAAAAAAAAAAACAGCGAAAAGAGCACTATCACTGGAACGACTAGCGGTAGGTCAGGAGCGCGAGATGCGAGATGGATACAAATCATAAAATTTGATTGGACCGACCTAGGCCGGGGAGAGGCGGAGAGAGCATCGCCGCGGTGCCGGCTGTGTATATCCGATATATCGACTCCAACTCGCGTATCCTCCGCGTATTTCCGGCCGACCGACGACGAGAAGAGGGTGGGCCGTCGTATGTGTGTGTGTGTGTGTGTGAGTGTGTGTGTGCGAGTGTGTGAAACACCGCCGATTCATTCATCCGTTTTCTCTCCTCTATTAAAAGGCACCGCGTATCGCTCTTAATACACAGCAGAAAAAAAATTGTCGGACTTCCTCTTGTCCGAGATAATTGAACGCTCGGCGTAACCGAAACGGGTTTTCGAAACTTTTACATGAAAACTTAACGCTTTCGTGTTCGCGAGAATTACGCTCTCTACAGAAGATGTTAAAGCATATTCAACATTCCATCAAGAGAGAGAGAGAGAGAGAGAGAGAGAGAGAGAGAGGGAGGGAGAGAAAGTGATGAAATGTTAAAAAAATAAAATAAAATAAAATAAAACTGACCCGAAAATTCTTACAAAATTTGACTTGCACAATTATCGACACAAAGTTTCCGACAAAACTTCTTTTTTTTTTTACTAGTGAAAATCGCTCGGCCGTAGAAATTCCGGATTCGGTTTCAGATAGAACGGACGGACGCGACACAGCTCGGCGCACGCTTCATTTGAATTACATGAAAATCGAGTGGGCTTCTTGAGTGGGCCGGCACGAGAGAGAGTCGTCGTCGGCTGCTCTCGATCGGCCGATCGATCGACATTACAGATCCGAGGTGAGATTATCGCGCCTCGACCGCGAGTCGTCTCCGGTACTCGAGCGATTAAGAGAACGACGAGATGAGAGGAGGAAAAGGAGGAGGAGAAGGAGGAGGAAAGAGAACGAGAAGAGGCGAAACGAAAGATGAAGACCGAGGGAAGAGAACAGGAGATCAGACGGGATGGGACGAGGTGTTCTTTGTTGCCTTTAAAACAAGACGACGCGAGAAAGAGAGAGAAGTAAGCTCTAGAGAAGGGCCCTAGGAGAGGGCGAGAGGAATCTGAAGAGCCAAACGATGGGAGATTATTCTCGACTTCTCGACAGTCGCGATGCGACAGTGGATTAGCTACCTGCTCGGCTTAACAAGGCTGAAGCGAAAATCGATCTCTCATCGATAAGACTCCCGGTTTTCAGCAGTCTCTCTTTCTCACGACGAGAGAAATCCGCGGTAAACAGACGAACTCGTCCTCGGCGCTTAGCTAATGACGTAAACGAATATCCTAATGGATCACTTCCGCATCCAACCCGGAACTTACTGTGCCGTTTCACTTTCGTATCGTTTTTTTTTCTTTTTTTTTTTAACGTCGAGAGAACTTCGTAAGAAGTTACTTTTGCTGAATACGTTAATACGCGCATGATAGTAAATATCACACACCCGCCTAAAAGCGTATTAACGGTGGATATTAATTGGCATTAATTGGCAATCAATATATTTTAGCGGTTTGAGGGTTAACACAATAGCGTTAGAGATTCCAACACACGGAATAGATGATTTTAATCCAATAGCGTTACAGAGATCGAAAACGCACGCAAACACACACGCTCACAGAATCGACGATTTCAACCCTCTCCATTAACTTATGATGTTAGAAGGGCGAGAGACGTGTGCGAATTTATGAATCTTCCAACGTGGATGGATCCTCGCACGGAACCGTCGGATATAGAGTACAACGTCACTACGTGTAACAGCTTTGTAGCTCTATTACAAATTAATTCGAATATGAGCTATTCTAAGCACCCTAGAACGTAGAGACACGGACGCGACGTTAGGCAGATATGGGTTAAAGGTTTAATTAAACTCCCAGTAATGCAGCGGAGATCTTCAAAGTGCAATTACACAAAGTGGAATTACCATACACGTAATTATCCGCGAATCTCGCGGTATTATCACACATCGGGTTATAAATTATCGATCGCGTAAGCCGCGACGCCGCGAAAATAAATGATTACCCCGAGATAGAGCACACTCTCGAAATGTATTCAGATAGTTGCTGTGCGTTTGTTGTGTGTTTGGTCTACGTGCGTGCAACACCGCCGCCCCGCCAAAACGCCCCGAGCGACGAAAGTTCGGAAAAATACTTCGATTATAATACATTTGGTGAGTAATACACGAAGCGCATCTTTCTTTTCGAGATACAATCACATGAATTTATTAGAATATTTATCATCACTCTCTATATATAGTTTGACCTTTCTTACATAAATACACACAAATATCCTAATCAAGTCAGACGTGTCACAAATGACAACTCGAACACGGTAACACGCGTTTCGCAATTTCTATTTTTTTTTGTTTCCGGTTAGTTATCGGTAAACATCCTGAGGATTGCCGATCGATCTGTGTTCGTAATCTCCGCTTCTCCTTGCGCAATCGCGCGTTTCGCAACTTCGCTGATATCAGATAAAAAGAATTGCGCATCGATCGGAAATTCGGCGTCGCGATAACGGGGTATCACTCGACGATGCCGTGGATACTCAAACGCGAGCGCTGTATTTCCATGTAGAATAGTCTTTCGGCTATTAACCAATTTTCACGGTTTCTCTCTCTCTCTCTCTCTCTCTCTCCGTCTCTCATCACGTTGCGTCGCGACAACGAACGTCAGAAGGCCATACCCTCTATCGCGCTTCCGAATTACAAAGTGGCGATTGGATAATGCAACGTTGGCCTGCGCGCGTCTTGCGCGAGCAAAAGCGAGATCAAGCCTGTTACTATGCTAACAAAGCAATATACATATCGATGAGGTTATCGATGTGTTCTCTCCTCAGGAGAAATTGCCGGCCTCGGCGCTTGCCGGTGCGCGCTATACCACGAATAGCGCATACAGCAGCAGGCAGCAGCAGCAGCAGCAGCACGCCCATCAATATGATTAGGCCAGGAGACTCTGATTGCCTTCTACTTGTCGCTGGGGTTGCCTGAAATCGGTCTGACGCCACGCGCTCAAAGCGCCCCAAATACGCGTGCCAGTTCTCTCATAGAGGGAGAGAGAGAGAGAGAAAGCGAGATACGTGCGTGCAAGGCGTGAATCCAATGGCACGCAGCGCAATATCGCGATGTCATAATATTTCGAGCTGTGTTTTATCACAGATTTTTCTCCGGAAAATGTACTTTTACTCGGTCGTTGGAGAAAGGAAACCGGAATTGTACCGTCGCGTATTCGCGGTAATAATTTAAGAAGAACCGCAATATTTTAAAATTAGTTAGGGGGGTATACGGGGTCCTCCATATATACGTGATGCAAATCCAGCATCCTATATGGAGGAAAAAAATTATTTCGACGTATATATATGTATACATATATATATATATATATTTAAGCACATTCTCTGCACAACATCCTGCAAACGGCTCTTACAACCGAATTTAATTCATTCATTTGTTTTAAGAAGAACCGTTTTTTAAAAAAAAAGAAAAAAATATTGACAGTAACGTTGACAACTGCATAAATAAATATTTTAAAATATATTTTTTATTAGAAAAATATATCTATGTCTAATGTGCAAATTTCTGATGGTGGTTTTCAAAAGATTAATTATATAAGGTTTGCGTTTTTTTTTTTTTTTTTATAGAGTCTTTCTCTTTCTGTCTCTCTCTCTTTCTCTCCGCGGGAACGAAACAAAGTCCGCATTCCTGCGAGTTCACGTATTCTTGTATCATCCGATCCGCGCGCATACTTTGTTTGTGTGCGCGCCAGGAATAGATAAATTTAATCTGGCACGTGTGCGCGCGCGCGCGCTTTTCCTTAAAGTACTCGAGCGCACATGCGAAGGGCAGAGTTACAAGCGGGAGAGTTGCGTAACGCGAGCCTTATATTCCTAGCTTGTTGCACTTTGACCTACGCTCCAAGAGCGCACCCATATTTCATCGACTATCTATCGAATTTGCATTTTTATTAATCGCGCATGATAAAACAATTATCCGTATAGGCATAATAATAAAACATAGCCGTAAATATTATTAAAATTTTGTGTAAATAAAAGTCTAACAACATCGCAAAATCGGAAATTCAATTTCCGCTGCGAATTTATTCGCGCTCGCGCGCAACAATTCGCTCGGTAATGTTCGATTGTACAATTGGCGTGGATGACAAAATTGCAATGATAATCCTTGTTTTTTTGCCATTTATATATACATCAATTATAAAATAAAAACTAGTGTAAAACACAAGCGGATCTATATAAAAAAAAAAAAGAACACAGCGCCGGATATTATTTACATTCCACGTCTTTCATCTTTGTTTAATATAATTTCCGTTTCGTTGATGTTTCGTGTAAGCGCATTATCTTCGCGTCGATTTAACGTTTCCCTTAAAGCGTTTTATTGTGCGCGCGTTGAATTGAGAGGAAATAAAAATCGCAAACGATTGACGGATTCCAACGGGATGCGGTTGATTGCACACGCAAAAACAAACTCCGTCGTTTTGATAACGTAAACAACCCAACAACACCGGCCGCGAGTTGCGTAAAATTATTCGTCTCGGTGATTTTCGGCCTTATTTACGCTCACGTTACCCTCTTACCCATTTTTATTTGGCCCGCGCGACTTGCTACTTTTATTCTAATTAATATGCCGCGCGAGAGAGGTTAAAAAAAAAAAAAAAAAAAAAAAAAAAAAAAAAAAAAAAAAAAAAAAAAAAAAAAGTATCTCTCATAAATGGTAATGTAAACGTATAATTACGCTTGTAGCGTGCGTTTATATACGAGCGGGAGGGGATAATTAAAATCACTGCTGG
>NW_018020773.1:86884-88023 GCF_002006095.1 Pseudomyrmex gracilis | reverse complement strand
CGGAAAATAGTTCGTATAACTGCATAATTACCATATTTTTATAAACAATGAGCGACGGATAAAACCTTCATATTATTATTCAGGGAGGTGACCTTGATAACATATGTCAAAATTGTTGAGATCGGAAAATAGTCCGTATAACTGCATAATTACCCAAACGATTATTCAGCTAATTTTTCGTCTTACAAAAATCCTACGACTTGTCCTTCCGAATTAAGTTCGAAGACAAATTATTTCCAACAATTGTGCGTATAAATATCGAGAAAGTTAGAGTGCTGTTCGGGTTAATTTCAAGTGTAATTATTTCACTCGTAATAAGAGTTTTTTTTTATTTTATATCAAAAGATATAAATCGGGTAAATAATTGAATTCGCGCGTTTCCTGTTCCGGACGATTAAAAAAAAAAAAAAAATTGCATCTCTCAACCGTGTCTTCCGACGACACGCGTTCCGTTTCGATTCGGCAGCGCTCCTTTAAAGCGGATTTCGGTTTAGGGTCAGAGTTCGAAATCGGTCGGCGTGATAGTCGAGGCCACGCGTGCCCCGCTCATATTACGAGAATTTCGCGACGCGCGCGGCGCAGCGAGAGAGAGCGAAGCTGTGCACGTGTCGGGAGAATCGACAGTTTTATGAATGGGGACCACACGTGGTTCGAACGCTGCCTCGATACGCAGTATACCGCTTCCGCGAGGCGGTGAATAAAGAAAAAAGAGCGAGGAAGGAGCGAGTCTGTCTTGCCGGTGCGCGAGGGAAGCGGAAAAAGAAAGAAATAAGGGAAGAAGGAAGGAGTCAGTCGCTGGATGGGAAAGGGTGAGCGAACGGGACGGAGCAAGAAGAAAAAAAACAAGCGTGAAGAGGAGCAGAGAGCAAGAGGAAGAAAGAAGAAGAAGAAGAAGAAGAAGAAGAAAAAGCGATGGAACTCGGTCGTCTACCCTGTAATTTATAACTGGAAACTCGGAACTCCACGGCGCGACCTAAGGCGGGTAAATGTACAGAAAAGGTCACCCCCTTCCGATTTCAATGAGCTTGACATATGTTGTCAAGGACACCTTCCTGAGTAACAATCCGTAAATTTTAGCCGTCGCTCGTTGTTAATAAAAAAGTTATGAACAATTGAAGTTTGAAAACTAAGTTTTTATT
>NW_018020773.1:51613-86456 GCF_002006095.1 Pseudomyrmex gracilis | reverse complement strand
TTTATTAACAACGAGCGACGGCTAAAATTTACGGATTGTTACTCAGGAAGGTGTCCTTGACAACATATATCAAGCTCATTGAAATCGGAGGGGGGTGACCTTTTCTGTACATTTACCAAGGCGGGTAAGGCGATATGTCGATTTCACCCAGGGGAATCTCCCTTCTCAGCCTCGCGCAGTTTGCCGAAGGTCATTCGACCTTCGACCGGAATCGATGCTCGCTTCGGTGATTCGTTTCTCCGTCTCCTTTTTCTTTTCACCGCTTCCCCCTTATGTTCGCGCGCGACTGCTTCCGGCGCCGTTCGGCCTCTTTTTCCCCCCTCGATTTTATGGAGCCTCCTATATTTTGGAAATCTCCCGGATCTCTGATCTCGAATCCAGACATGGTTTTTATTTTATTCGCGCCGGTCAAACGCAACTTCAACGTAATTGTTACTCAAGTAAATTTTTTATTTTTATTTTATTTTATTTTATTTTATTTTTTTTTTTTTTTTACTATTTTATGTCACAGTGTTTTATTCATTAAACGAATAATGTCTGAATTGTTCACGAGTCGGTTTCGAAGACGCTTCAGAAATTTCCGGAAAATTTTTGACAGCCCGCGATCAATTTTAACAACGGCCCCTCTCGACGTGTGTTTTATTTCGAAACACCGGGCGTACACACGTCAGTTATCGTTTTAATTCGGTTACGCCACGAGCTAGAGCGATATGTTGATTCCACCCAGGGGAATCTATTTCGACTGCGGAAGGTCATTCAATATTTCGTTACCGATACGCGTTACCCATCACTGCAGTTTCCGCTTTTTCGCAATTTTGTTTTTATATGCCTCGTTCATTGAAAAAAAAAAAAAAAGAAAAAAAAAAAATTAACATTGCATCAAACGCGCTGTCGAGCGCCGCGTCATCGGATTTAACTCGACAAAGTCTGTTCTCACGTAATCGTAAATGAAGCGCTTTCAGAGAGAAAATGTGAATGAGAGTAAGAGAAAGAGAGCGAGAGAAGTTGTCTTGTCGGAAATAAATTAGCAGCACGCGTAATGTAAATAACTTTGGACGCCGGTGAACTTGTAATCCGCGGAATTGTCTATGCGGCACACATAATCCATCCGCCAACGATTATAGAATATTTTCCACATTAAGTTACACGACGGCGAGGCGCTTTTACTTTCCTGCATATGCGTTGATGGTAACTTCCGCGATGCTCCGGTGTAACTACGTAACGACGCATAATTTTGAAAGTTTAACGTTCGCGCACACAGCGTATATTCCTATTTTGCCGTGAATTTCCTTGGAACGCCGGGATAGCATTAATCTTACTTGAAAATAGTTTTGAATTCCGGGTTTCGCACTACAATGCGTAAACTCGGAACTCGTGCGGCACGTGCATTAATGTTTCGGTGTGAAGTGCCGAGAAATTGAGTGCTCGTCTGTCGTTATCGATCTCCGACGCTGCCTTATATTCCGCGCTGATAGTATTATATTTATATACGCACGCCTGACGCAAATGCAACAACCGTTTCACAAAAGCACGGCTTCGAAATTGAATAATTGAAGGTGTTTTTATTGCTAAATAAAGTCTCGCGACACGCGAGCGCCGCGAGAGCAAACAATATTTGCAATTTTTACGACAGGTCGTGCATAAAAACTGTAGAAACGAAGTTAATGAACTCCGCGGTGTGTGTCTCGGTCGAACTTTTTCGATGCGCTTGAATCAATTAACATTTTTGCGTTATTTACTCGCTGCGTCGTTTTTTAACTAAATCGACATTGCGCGAGAATGTATAATCTATCGCGACAGAACGGAATTAATAATTTTCACCCGTCCTTCTGTTAATGTCGAATACGTGATAGACCAAAAAAAAAAAAAAAAAAAAATGTGAGCAACGTCACAAATAAACATGTCGCCCTCTCCCGACACGGTGATGCGCAACCTACGATGCCCTCTGACGCCATCGTCGTCATCGTTTGCTTTCGCGTTTTATTTATACATAAGGTTATGCTTGATGTTCTCGCGTAATCTTGCTTGTTGTTTGTCGTGTTAATGGCACGTCGAGAGATTAATGCGTGAGAGATTTGTCATTGTTAATGAGCACACACACGGGCATACGCACAAGCGAAGACCATACTCGCGCCGTATGTACATGTTACATATATACACACACACACACACACACACACATATATATATATATATATACACACAATATATACGTATATCCACTTACGCGGGAGAGAATGAATGCTCGGCGAAAATAATTATTCGACTGCTTGAAGAAAAAGCACGAGAAAAAAAAAACCGGGGCGACGTCGTAAATTAACGTAATACAGTTGGCGAACGCGCGTGAGCGCAGGGGGCAGTGAAAGGGAGAGGGAGGAGACCAGGCCGCACATTGTGAGCGCGAAAGGCATTACTTCGGTACATACCGCGCGCTGTTAGTTCGGTATACTTTGGTACATACCTCCCCGGAACACGGCGAAAGAATTCTTCGGTATGCCGCGGTACGTGCCGAAGCATACCGGTCTAATAGTTTGTGTTACATATACCGGCGGGTAAGCGGGCGGGCGTGGGCGAGCGGCGTTGCTCTCTCCTATACTTGAAGCACGCGCTCCCCCAAGAAACTCGTTTCGTCGAATAACACAAAATTCTGCCGGCGAGCGCGAGAATTAATATTGACATAAATTAAATTCCCGCCCCCGATCGCGGGCGGAAAGAGAGAGAGAGGGAGAGAGAGAGAGAGAGAGAGAGAGAGCGCTTCCCCCCGGAGCCAGCGCGCGCCCGCATTCCCGAATTCATTTTTCAAATTCGCGTATTCCGCGCGTCCGGGCGAATGTAGCGATTTAAAATCGAAACCCCGATTCCCTCTTCCTCCTCTCCTCTTCCTCCCTTCCGCCTTTCTCTTCCACGGACTACACGAGCGATTGATCTGTCATTTCGAGAGTAAATCTTATCTTTATTCCGCTCGGCGCGGCGTAATATGATTGCCAGTAATTTCTCGTCCGGGAGAAAGATGGTGACGTGAATTTAGGTCAAAAATTAGTTATACTGGTCTGGGGTTGATTGAAATTTCGTTTGTCTTGGCGCTCTCGGTGCAAGAGAGAGAATTTTAGATCATGGAGACACACACGCGCACACACCGTCTTTATAATATTTTAAACAAATTACGGTGAAAAATGTAATTTTCGTTTTTATGTGTGACATCAGAAAAAGGTCAATTGAATGATCAAATTATCCCGAGAAAATTTAGCTCTCACGAAAACAGAACTCGCAAAATCTTTAATAACAGTTTGTAACGTCCTAATAATCAAAATGTATTTTATGCGCGCGCGTCACACGTATATTCGCGTGATGGTATCCATAGATAATTCCGACGTGCAAAGAAGACTCTTGTCGATCTTCCCTCACGGCTGACTAGCTCGCACACGGATGACTCTTTTATGTAAATTACGTAAACGTCGCCGCAGGAGAGTCGCCGCCGTCACGTCGCGTTAACGTTACGAGAAAGTTCATCGTCGTCGTCGTCGTCGTCGTCGTCATCGTCGTCGTCGACGCCGTTGTCAGTGCCGCGCGCTTCCGACTCGGAAAACGCCGAAGGGCGAGCGTGCGTCGCGCGGACTAGCGAGCGGGTTATTATTTGGATCGTAAATTTTTATTGCGCACGCAGGGCTCCTTTTTTACGAGGGCCATTACGCCGTTGCCACGTAAGGCTGTGCCAGCCACTCCTCCGAGCGACCCTTATTTCTCTTTTTTTTTCCCCTTTTTTTCCTTTTCTTCTCTCTCGGTCACTCTTCTGCCTCGTTTCTTCTTTCTTTCTTCCTTTTTCTCTTACTCTTTTTCTCTCATTTCCGATCCTCTCTTTCCCTTTCCGTGGCACAGATTTTACGCGCAGAGACAAGGACCCAACGGGCAGCATGCTCGCGAGAAAGACAGAGAGAGACAGAGAGAGAGGGAGAGAAAGAGAGACGCCGCGCCGGGGCTCGAGTTTCTGGCGCCCTTTCCCGGTTTCCCTTTGTCAAAGGCCGTCCTTTTGTGCATGGTTTTCCGTGGAAAATCGAGTTAAACGATAGTCAAAGCAATACATCGCGATATTATTCCACCACGGCATTCTGATGCCCCGTGGAGAGCCATCCACTTACGTGTTTTTCGACAACACGCGTGGGGAATTATGATAGAAACCGAGAACGCGCGCGCGAACTCCTTACAAAGTTCTTGTTACATTATACACGCCGTGAAAGAGGCGCGCGCGCGTTCGCGGGTTAATCGCGACGAAACTCGCGTAGTGTGAATTCCGCGCGATTCCCCCGTTCCATAATGATAATGAGATATTATTATGTATTAATTCGACGCTAGTGTTGTTCAAATTAGCACATGTACAATATATTAAAATATTTTATGCGCCCGTATATATATATATATATATATATACGGGCATCGCGCGTCGTATATACAGCGGCATATTTTATTTTACATGTGCGACATGTAGTTTTTGTCACTTCTTTTATTCTACGAGAAAATCGACCCTGAAATGACTGTTGAAAAATCAAATCTCTTTTAAAGGACGTGTTCATTGTGCATTTGGTACATTTTTTTTTTTTTTTACGTTTGTTTTTATTTTCTTTTTCACCGCCTTTATCTTGCACTTTTGTGATCACGGCGAACCCAACACGCTATTGTGTCCGCGTTCTGAATGAACCTCGACGCCCACTTTCTCGTTAACAAACGCGCGCGCGACTCGACTCACCGAGAGTAAACTTTTTCGTTTTATACTCTCGGATCCGGAAAGGCGCTGGTGTGCGGTTTTCCGGCGACCAGATCGTCCCTGAAGGAGCCGCCTTTACCGCCACAAGATCGCCTCGTTCGTTCGCGACACACATATACACAACCCCAAGAGAGATCGTCTCTTGATGCGACGGGGAAAAACCTCTTGCGTGTAGGCGGAGAACGAAATCGTCCGTGAAACGAGCCTTCTCGCAGGCAGACAGGCAAGCAGGCAAACACGCGAGAAAGGATTTTCGATAATCCTAAGAGCGAGCGCGCGAAGGACGAGCGAGAGGAACGAAGGGCGCGCGAGATCGCTCGCTCGCTCGCTCGGGGTTGGGAAATCGGTGGGATGGTCGCGGCGGTTCGCCTGACCTAACCTAATGCTCGCGGTCTCGAAGGTCTCTCCGCTAGGTTTTTTTTTTTTTTTTTTTTTTTTTTTATCCCGTGTGTGGTTTTTGTTTTATCCTCCGAGATAGCCGAGACTTTTGGTGCAACAATGAAGTGCCTCGACCGGGTGGTGCTGGCCGCAACGTAGAGAAGGAGAAACGACGAGGAGGCCGCGCATACATAGGGGCGCGAGCGGGTAGAAATCGGTGGAGAGACAGAGGGACGGGAGGAGATAGGGGGAAAGCGACAGAGGAAGAGAGAAAGGAGAGAGAGAGAAAGAGAGAGAGGAGAGCGAGAGCGAGTGAGAGAGTGAGAGAGAGAGAGAGAGAAAGGGGCCGGTGGTGGTTTTTCGTTATCGACATTTTCCACGGCGCGTAAGGGTGTACGTGAGAGTACGTGCGTGAGCTTCTCTCGTAGCCCCCTTCGCTCGTGCATGTGTACGTGTGTTCGTGCGCTTATGTATGCGCGCGCGCGCGCGCGCGAGCTTTCGTAGGTGTTTGCGGCACTGTGTGAGTGGAAATTCGTGTGTGCGTCGATGGCTATGCTCGTCTGCACGCACGAGTGTGTGAGTTGGTGTTCAACTACGTGTAGGTGTACGTGTGCGTGCTTGGGCGCGCGCGCGCGCGCACGTATATGTACGTGTGTGTGTATGTGTATGTATGTGTCGAGTTTTCTGGAGGTTTCCCCTAGCAACGAGCAGCAGCACCAGCACCAGCCACAGCCCGGCTTAGGGGTAGCTACGAACCCCACGCGAAACGCGCCACCGCCACGATCGGTCGTCGGTTCGCCGGAGAACCGGCGATCCCGTGGATCGGAAAAGCTATCCCGTCCGTGTTCTGGCCGCGGCGTCCTTTTCCAACCGGGAGAAAGTTTTTCCGGATGTTAGCGGCGCCGTTGAAATATTCACGCGGCCGAAGACGCAATTGACTTGAAAGTCGGTATTATGTATTGACCTGCTGACGTGTGTCAACTTGATTGGCAAGAGCAAATCAATAGCCGAAGAAGTTGAATTCGGGGACTCGTTTATACATAGACTGAAGATTAAAGAGCCGTCGAATATCACACTATGATAAATATCTTAAGTCGAGAGAGATATTTTTTATGTCCTATTGAAAAAAAAAAAATAAATAAATAATAGAAAGAATGATTAAACGCTACCGAAAAAAAGAGATAAATTTCTGTTTCAAACGTTGTCTAGTCGCGACAAATTTTTGATAAAGAATACGCACATTCGACTGCGCGGAGTTGTCACAGAAAAAAGACTCGGTCGTAAAATTTTTTGCAGAAATATCTAAAACGTAATACGCGACGTTTTTCAGGTACAATGTACATGTAACACTCCATACGCGCCGCATCTACTACTATCGATCTCGTCTATTATTTCTCATTTGATGCTACTTTTTTTCCCCCACCCCCTACTAAACGTTCGAAAGTCCACGAAAAACACCACCTGGATACACGACGTCCGGAGAGTTTCGGAATTCCGAGAAGGTGGTTTTTTTACATTCCCCCGTTAGATAAGCGCGAGGAAGAAGAAGAAGAAGAAGCGCGAAATAGAATTTGAGCTCGTTTTTTATCCGCTTTCGTCAAGTCGCGGGTTTAATCTTTTTACGAGCGAGCTACTAGACTCCTCTAGCAAGGATTAAGATCGACGTGAATTAGATTGTGCACTGTCCTTCGTCGTTCTCGCGGATAACGTCGCTCTCGCGTAATGCATTTACTCGGGCGGCAAGCAGCAAAACGCGACAGGGGGACGGGGGCGTGAGAGCGTGTAACGGCATTTTGCAGTAATACCCGTTGTTACGATTGACGGGACCGGGCGAGGAGTACTTTATTGAAATCGTGTGCGGTCGTTAACGTGTCGGGACTATCGTTTCTCGGAACGGTGACGCGATTCGAAAAAGAGCGAACGAGAGAGAGAGAGAGAGAGAGAGAGGGATGGGGATGGGGATGGGGGAGGGGGAGGACGGAATCGCGCGCGCATTGACGCGCGCGGGATTTATATTTGCGTCGCGCGATTTTAATCGCTCGCGTCAACGCGACGATATTGTCCGGCGAAGAATCCCGGATAACGACTGACGATGACAAGAAGAGACGAGTCTCGCAGAGCTGCATTGAAAACGCGACTGTCTCTTTCGACGACTAATATTGCCGAGATAAATAAACGTCGCGAGTGAATTCCGATATATCGGTCGTTCTCGAGGATGTCGCTCCTCGGATCTTTGAAAAGTCGCAAAACAATCCCGGGTGAGTTCACGTCGATCATTCCCGACTATTATTACAACGTAACAGATCTGTCCGTACGACGTTATTGTAAGCGTCCAAAAAAATCCTACATGTATTATCTCGTTTAACGATGTCTATTATCTCATTTACTTTTTATATCGTCCTCATTACGTCTAATAACGCGGTACTTCGCTGAATTGTAACGAAACACGCGCGAAAAAAGAGCTGATAAAATTTCAGCTGAGAAAAAGTCCCGGGGAATCTTCTTCTACACACGCCCGGCGAAAATTATTATCCTAATCGTCTCTTTTTTTGCGAATTGAATGTCATCGCGCGCGCATACACGCAGTCACGGAAACGCGAGACGTGTTGTCGGGAATGATATTCTCGCGAACTCGCCTAAACTATCTAAAAGCGTGTCACATCGCGCGAGCGGAAGAGCGCCGACTTGTTTCCTCGCGAGCGAAAATCCGAGCGCGCTCCTGTTTTCACAGACGAAAAAAACCGGAGGGATACGCGCGCGAGCGCGCGCGCGAGCGCGAGAAAGTAGAATTTCGCCGAAAAGCCCGACAGAAATCAAGTTTCCACGGTGTATGTAGGCGGGGACTTTGTTTTCAAACATATTCTCGTTGCCAGCGACGGGCGGGGGTAAAAAGCACCAGCGAGGCTCCGATTTCACGAGGAAACCTCGCGCTAACGGCGAATCCGATGGCGTGCGTGCGCGCGCGAAACGGTCAGAAACGCGGGCCGCCGCCGCCGCCGCCGCCGCGCTAGTAACTCAATCCGAGGAGTTTCGACGAAAAGTGTTGTATTACTGGGGTGCTATTTCTCTGATCCCAGATTATCTTCATTTGCGCGGAATTTCGAAACGGCACAAAATTCCCAGCCCACCGGCCGCGCCATCGATCCGCCTTCCTCGCGTGCGCCCGCTTCGCTCCGGACGCTCGATAGTTCGCGCGCGAGGAACGCGAACGTCAGAGAGCTCGGTCTCTCTCTTTAACTCGGAAATTTCTCTCATACGTATTGGGGGATTTTTTTTTTTTTTCGATTCTTACCGACGCGAAACTCGCGCGAATGTTTCTCTCAACGTTCTCCCAACGTCGAGTCTGTGTCATTCGTTTAATTATAATTGACATTTATAATATGACACTGTGAAATATTCATCGGAAGTATGCTAATTATTTCGTTGAAACCTCTCCGGTTTTTTTTTATTAAAACGAAGAAGTGGCGAAGAGAATTATTTCTTCCGGCCGATACATTTGACACAATTTTTCTGCTCTGACCAAATTAATCGCGATTTCACTGAATTTCTCTGTTTAAAAAAAAAAAAAAACAAAAAAAAGTGTCGATTATTCTCTCCCCCTTTCCAGTCCTAAACTTCAATACAAGTTATTACCGTATTGATCAACACCGACAGATTCTGCTCGCTCGAATCGCGAGCAGAAGGAGCTTTGAGATGAGCGATTCACGGGTTCTGCACGGAAACGTCTGGAAACGTGGGTTCGAAGCCTTCGCTACGCGAGAGAGCGTTAGCAGAAGCGAGATAGAGCGAGGAGAAGAGGAGAGATCCCGACAGAGGAAGCGAGAGAAACCCTCTCTCTCTCTCTCCGTGTCTCTCTCCACTCCTCTTGCCCATCTCCTCCCTCGCTCTTCACCCCCGCCAATAGCCCTAGTCGTTTCCAGCAAGTACTTCTATGTACCAACCATCTCCTACACGCTACCCTTATATACGTTGTATATTTACCTCCGCGGCATGTACGCGCGAGCTCGCTCGCCCACCCGCCCGCCCGCCTTTATATACGTATATATATATATACACATATATACACACACACACACCCACATATATATAAAGTACGTATATGTGTGTACGTATGTACATTGAGGGCCCCGCGCGCCGAGTACATAGGTCCGAGCGCCACATAAAAAGTACATGGGGCAGGTATAGCTCCGGCTGAAAATTATTCCGAGTATTTTCGAATTAGCGCGTCGGAAGCGGAGGAAGAATCGCGCGCGCAGTTCGGAAGAGCGAAGCAAAGAGAGAGAGGAGAGGAGAGGAGAGCACGCGGTTCTAGCACGCGAAATGCAGTTTTCCTGCGTTGCAACGAGGCAACGCGCGCGCGATGCACCGTCGTCGTTTCTTGAGCGCGTTTCGAAACGAGCTCTCTTGTGTGTCGTTCCTCTTTCCTCTTCTATCCGAATACCGAAATTCCGCAGCAACGCGTTGTTGGCGACTGTACCCGGGCTTCCTATCTGTCTCTTTCTCCCTCGTGCTCTACTGTGCGCGGGTATCGCGCGCACATATAGCGTTTTCGAGCGGAGCTCCGGAGAATTTTCGGAGTCGCCATTGTTGCCGACGGTGGATGGGCCGCTCAAGCGGAATTATATTCTCGCGACGCGCGAGCGTGCTCAGAGCCGGGTTCGCCGGCTGAACGGAGTAACTAAGGTGGCACCGCGATTTTTAAATTGCAAAAGCGCCGACGACGTGTCTCGGGACTCGTTGACGCGGAAAAAGAAAAGGATCTCGACGCGCACGAGACGCCAAATGTCGCCGATTTCAAGACGTAGAACGTTCGCATTTTGCGGACGCCGAATGAGCGCCGAATTATCATATCCGATTGCAAACAAACAAACAAACAAACAAAAAAACAATGTGTTTTCGCATCCCGCGACAGTGTTGTAAGTTAAAACTCGATCGATTTTTGAAAATTAAATTAAAGTCGCGTGCAGAGGATCGCGTTAACGTTCAAAATGTAAGTCTGTATATATTGGACGAATACATGGTGTTTGTAATGACTTTTGCATCAATCTCGATATTCATCACCACCATTAGTTTCCTGCGTCATTGCGTTATTCGATTTAACCGCGAATATTGAATTGCCGACTATCGATCGTAATCGACTAATGAATAATGCCGATGACACTGACGTTCGATGAATTCAATATCGCAGTCCGATTTATCAAATTCGCAGCTAAACAAAATCTCTTTAATAGCGTTAAAAATAATATAGAGTCGCAACCGGAAAACAAATAGAGAAATGAAGCAATATCAACTTGTTTGTTTTATTCCTTTATATGTATATATATGTATATACATACACATACACACACACACACATATGTGTATATATACTATATGTATATACATATATATATTATTCAATGTTAACATAGTGTTTAAAACGAGAGTCACGTTGCGTGTCATGTTTTATATAACGTAGACCGTACAGTCATAAAATTCTACGACTACACCATTTGCCGGCGCGACTGTACGTCGAGGTTGGCGTTATATATCCTTTATTTCCTTTCAGGCTGCGCGACCTTAGAAGCCACCTCCATGGTCGCGGGAACGTTTGTCTGCTGGGTAGCAAACTTGACGAATTACAATTATCGGAACGAGCGTCCTTCAGAGCGCATTGTTCTAAAAGTGGTCTCATTTCGTGTTTCACTCCGCCAAGAATCCGCGACGTTGTTTTTTTTTTTTTCTTTTTCGAACTTCTTCTTACGAACGACAATTCAACGACTCGAAACAGAGTTCTTATCTTTCTTGTGATTTTTCAATTCAACTTTCTTCGATTCTCGTTTCTCAAATTGTATCATCGATTTTGAGTGAATTGCCTTGTTGCGAAAGCGTCGCATCATTTTCCACGTCGCGCCCACGTCGCTTCTCGAACACACATTCGAACACAAGCTGCTTTTCCTCGAGATTTTTGTGAGTGACGTGCGTATGTCGCTCCGTGCGATGATGCACACCGCGAAGATGTGCTCGTTCAGCGCGCGAAGAGTTCAGCGAAAATCTCTCGTCTCTCCTAACCAACCTACTCTCTTTCCTTGCGCTCCACCTCAGGGAACGCTCAAGAAAACCGCGCGCTATGAAGCTCCGCATGATGAAATCATACGACGTGAAGTATCCCGGATGCGCGCAAGATTCGGCGAATAACGCGAACGGGGAATATTCTTGGCTCTGTGTGAGCGGAAAAAAAAAAAAAAAAAATTTGAAAAAGTGGCGCCCTCTTTCTATCTCTCTCGTCGGATATCTCGCGAATGTTGTTGCATTCGCTCGCGAATAACTTTATGAAACAACGTGTGATGTTAAACGCATAAATATTTCGAAGTTAAAAAATATAAAAATCAGCTCTAACGCGCGTTTCCCCTAATGATAAATATTTACGGAGATGTTTCAACGCGCCGTCCGTGTTTGGCGAACATTTTTTCTATAAACAAATTGCGTGACGCGTATATTTGCGTCAACATGGACGCGCGAGAAGCGCGAAACACATTACGAAGTGACGCGAAAAAATGCGCGAAAAAATGCGCCGGTCTAAGCCTGCCTAAGTAATAATCTCCCTTGAAATGCATCATTCAACGCGGCGACGCGACGCGAAAATCTGCCGTTTGTGAAACGACGCGTCCCCGCAGATACAAACTTTTTCTTGCTTTTTCGTAGGTAGTCGCGACTTTTTTCGAGAGGCGAGAAAATCGCGTGTGTGTTACCCAACGGTTGCGTTGCGATGATTAGCGGCGCGATTTTAACGGTGCAATTTTCCTGTATGCGCGATTACAAGGAAAATATGTATGTAAAACGAGGATTCGAATTCATTTTTTCTTCTTTGTGTGTAATAAAGTTTTTCTCTTTTCTGTAAACACACTTCGGAATTTTACTTTTGGAATCCGTAAATGTTTCTCTTATTTTTTTATTTTTTTTATTTTTTTGCTAGTCTCGGGAAATAAGAAGTTTTGCTCGATCCAAAGATGCAATATGGTGCTGCACGCACAGCAGATCATATTCCCTCACGTGAGGAATCTTTTCCAACATCGATACGATTGCGTAACAATTTTCGAGTGCTCGCAGATGGCGCAAAAAGAAAGTGAATCGGGGAGAAAAGAAAAATCTCACTAACGTGTTCACAGACATGTATCGCGAATAAGTATACAAGTATTTTATATACATGTGTGTGTGTGTGTGTGTGTGTACGAATCAAAATAGACTCAGAAGAACGACTTGTATTAGATAGAAAAGATCAAATTGAAAAATTGCAAAATGATACTGTTCGCGGCGAACTACACTTCTATACTTCTACGAAATGGTTTATCTAAAAGTAATAACTCCAAGAGAGAGTTTATTATATATATATATATTTATTGTATATCATCACAGGGAGGTTCTTTCGCGAAGAAATACAGCAAATATGGTTTAATGCAATTTATAAATCGAGAAGCTGACGACTCGTCGACGGAAAAAAAAGAAAGAAAGCCGTCTTTATTGCGACTTCTTTTTTTTTTTTTTTTTTTACTCTTTCTTTCTCTCTCTTTTTTTTAACGAGTCAACGGATAAATTTATCCGTCAACGGATAAATGTTTGTTATGGAAGTGAGTGCAACGAATGATTCTGACAACTCACGGAGGAAAATAAATCTAACTTAATCCGCTTCGGTCGTTTTATCGAATTTGGAAGACTGCACATTTTACGTAATCATTTCGCCGTCACTCACTTTTTTTTCTGTCACCATCGGCCCTGTCTTTCGCAGTTGTAAGACATGTTTGTCCTGCTTGCTTGGTAATCGTCACACGCGAAAATTACGCGCTCGCGGCGCGTCAACGCTTATGTGTAATTTTAAACAGTTTCAATTCTCCCCCGCGTTGACTGATACGTAACGTGAAACATTTAATTCCATGAATACGCGAAAATTTATAATAATATGTTAAATACGCGCGCGGGCACACAAACGAATTTTAAATATCTCGCAATGTTACGGTAGAACGCAAAACGCGTGCAGAGACGTTCCGACGCAAATTCTAACGCGCGACGTCCGAAAATTTCTTCGCAATTAAAAAAACACTCCCACGACTTGCTGTTCCCGCGAATTCGAGAAATTTACTCTCGGCATTTGATGTAATCTTTTACATCGCGTTTTGTTCACGATCCGGAATCATTCTCGAATGATAAAATGTTGTCGTCGTCGAAATCATATGCCTGTCTCTCGTATAAAAATAATTGCCGATTTAATGACTCCAAAATATATACGTTTGTCCCCGATTGAACCCGCATGAAATTTCACGCTGATTTAATCGCGAACTCGTTAATTTCTACTTCGGGTTTACCCCGCGCAAAAGCGTATCGGCACACGTATGTGTGCGTACGCGCGGTGCGTTCGAAGGTTCCTTTGACACAGATAGATAACGGGCCGATAAACGAGTTAATTTGTAGATACCACCTTTCGGACGCGCGCGAAGCAGCAGAAGCTTTGCGCGCGCGTGTATGAATCACCGCGTGAAACAGATCTCTTGCTCCGCGCGCGCTCGCGTCACGTTTCGCTCCGCAGACACGATAAATGACAGTGACTGAGCGGTCCGCATCATCAGCATTAATTTCGAGATCCGTTCATTATTTCCGCGTATCGCAAATTGCTTTAATGCACTCGGCGCGACTGTAACGTAACTATAGCCGCTCTGATCGTTTTCGCTCGCGAAAAAAAAAAGAAGCACGACCTCGAGTTCACGTAACCTTGACGTAGATACGTTTAAAAATACATTGTGCGCGTAGCGAGAGAGGAGAAGAGGGAAAGAAGATCGCGGGTTCCGTGTTGTAGAGTTTCTTACGCGTCATCAACTTCGCGTTTTGCGAGTAGGTTTTTTTTCTTTTTTCCTCCTTTTTTTTTTTTTTTTTTGTTCAATGTAAGGAGAACGCGATTTGCCCGAAGATACGGCGAGGTGCGAGGCAAGAAGAAGCGCGCGCGCGCGCGCGGGAAACTTTTTACTTGTCATCCAGACGCGACCGTGTGCAATATTGATAGACTTGTCTCTAGATAATGGCGGACTATTGCGCAGACTGTAATTGCACGGTGGAAACCGTTTAGAGCCACCCTCCTCTCACTCTCCCGAGTCTCGGCGGGCCCGCGCCGCGTGAAGAAACGGCGACGCAAATGATACATATTCTTGAATTTATTCAAATGATAGATTTCTTTCTCCTTTTCCCGGATAATTACGATATTTAGGTCTTGACTTGACGTTATTAGCCGAGTTAGCCGCGCGGTGTTCGGCTTTTTTTTACTCTTCCTGTTGTGACGCGACGCAATTTCGCAGTCGTGAATGTGCGACGGTTGTGTTGTCACACGCGTAGTCACGCACACGCGAGTTCGAGGCAAAGACGACGCATTCGCCCGGGATGAAGTAACGTATGATTAAACAGGTTGAAAATCACTCGCGATACCCAGTGTTTTACCAATTACGCCGCGGCCCGCCTGACTATTAGCCGCGAATGCGATATTAATTTGTTCCTCGGAATAAGAAACGAGATTATAAATCATATACCGCTCGCTCGCGCAACGCGCGTGCCCTCCGATCACGAGGATTAATAAATATCAATTTATTCCGCTCCGGTTTTGCGGCTTAACAGCTGTCAATTTTTTTGTTTCGTAATTCATCTGGCTGGTTATATTCATACGAGGAAATTTTATTATTGCCCGGTTATACATATATGCAAGCTAAAATCATGATTATGCAATAAATTCTTTGTTGTAACAAACTTGTTTTTTTTTTTTTTTTTTTTCACGCATCGTCAACAATCGGAAAAGATTTAATGTTATGCACACAACATAATTTTGCAGAAATTTTCCGGTTATATTTGCAAAGTTGTAGATGTTCCAGCAGATATATATATTGTCTAGATTATGTTGTTGATCAAAAGTTTTTGACAATTGTGTATGTGTGCGTGCGTGCGCGAGAGAACCACTAAGCGATAAAACTTTGCGGCATCTTCAAAATCAATATCAGATTATCGAAAGGGCCGAGAAATAATTTCGAAACGTCAACGTTTAGATCGGAAATAAAATGCAAAATGCACAATTGTATTGAAAATAAATATCTAAGTAGATAGACATAGAGGGCGAGAGAGGGTGTAAAACTATTTAGAAAAAAAAAAAAAAAAAAAAAAAACTATTTAGAAAAACAAACGTTGTCGAGCGATAGCGTTTAAAACTGATATCACGGCACACAAGAGCGATATCACGTCATGCGCTCTCGTATTAATGCGTCGACAACAAAAACATTTTTTCGCCTATTAGCCCCGGTTTGGGCGGCTCGCGGCGCTAAAATGATATTGAATGCGCAGGTATGAAATTAAAATGGCTCTCACACAACACAATATATATACATATATATGTGTGTGTGTGTGTGTGTGTATGTATATGTGTATATATTGTATATACACACACTATGTATAGCCGGCGGCGTGCGCGGCGATCACGCGCCCCTGTTTTTGTCCGCGATTTCGAAAATGCGCATCCGGGATTTTAATATATAGCCGGAAAATAATGGAAAAGAGTCGCGAGAGCGCGCGAGCAAGCGCGCGCGCGCACGAACGAACGAACGAACGAACGAGCGGCGATATTAAATATCGCCGCCACGCGTGCCACAATATTTACGTTTAGTCTCGCGCAAAATATTTGCGTCGTCGTTTTGAATTCCCCTCGTATCCGCCGCGCGCGACGTATCGCATCAATCCGAAAACGACAACAGCAATCTGCAGCGCTCTCACAACGAGAGATGGTGCAAACCGTCATCTATACGTCCCGCTTGCTACTGCTTGTTGCTTACACCGTCGACATCGACGTCAATGAAGGGAAGGTTCATCGAATGACTTTCGCCAGTGTCGGGTGACAGAGCTTTTAGACTCCATCCATGAAGTAAACCAATCCGATGACTGCGCGCGCGAAACGTATTACTATTATATCCATATACATATATATGTGTATATATGTACCGCACTATTATATCTCTCCCTCCACTCTTTCCCTCTCGCAATCGCAAGAGTGTAACGGAAATTATTTACCTCGTTTAGCCATAATGTATATATACGTATATTTCTGTACATGCAAATATATATATTCTATATATACACACATACGCGTAATCAGATCCACTCTGTTGCTTGACATAATATTCATGCAACCACGTACGTATCTACATTAAATACGAGGAGAGATTCGATGTTGTTTCGTCGTGCTGTTACAATATATCCCTCCTCTCGACTTCAATTGCAAAGCGGGACGAGGAAAATTCGGACGAAATTAGAGATTTTTTTTTTTTTTTTTTTTAGAATAGATTCCGTTAATTTTCGAGAAAAGCGAACGCATTTCGAATAATATTGCGATATTTGTGAAAGAGTGAAACTCAACGTCACACGTCACGCGCACACGCAAAAGCCCGATCGCGTTCGATTATATTCGAAGACAAATTACCACCGCTAATTGTATCTTCTCAAGAGGATAATCTCTCGCCTCATTAGATAATCCTCCTGACATGGCTGTATTTTACACACGGAGCTCAATAACGTCAAAGACTAATTGGCCGATTCCGGTTGGAATGGAGTTTGCGTCACAAGATCGGGAACGGGAAACGCGCGATATTGGACACTCGACGGTTTTTTGTTCCTCTCTCGTAGATTTTCCTCTCTCGCGATTTTACCTCACTTCTGGATCGCCATCGATTTTTGATCGGGAAAAATTTTGCGCGCGTTTAATGGATAGCCGCGTCTAACTAGAATCGGTAATTCCCTGAATTTCCGCATTGCGCATCTTCCAATCGGTATTCGGCGTTGCGCGCAAATGTGGTAATAATTGAAATTATAAACTTCTCTTATTCCCGTTTCATCGCGGAAACATCGCGCAGATCATAACGAGATATACATATTCTTATCTCGCGGTACGGAAAACAAAGTGATTAGTTACTTCAGAACTATAATTATATCTCGCGCGCATATAATTGCCGCTCTTCGCAACGGCGTTTGTCGAACGCGATGTTATTGATTTCTTTTTGTTTCCGAATCGTGTTCTCCTCGAAGTGTAATTGTCGTCGTTAAACTATTCACGGTGCTTTTGCATCTTTGACGTTTGAGGAAAAAACTACACCCATTTTACACTCCTCCGTCGCGTCCTTTCCTAGGTGTAAAGAAGATACTTTGCATAATACACACACACTTGACTGTTTTCTCGTCAATCCTTTCGCGTCAGTAAAACCGCACGTTCACGCATGTTGTACGGATATTGGAGACTCTTCGAACTCTTCTCGCGAAGGAAATCTCAAGAAACCATCAATCAACACGCATCAACTGTGCGATCGTGTCTCTCGACGAGTTTTACGCTGAACCACGTGAAAAAGTAGTAATAAATGCGGCCGTGCGCAATCGCGCGCGCACATCTTGGCGGTCGGGCAATTTCACAAAAGATAGGAAAAGGTTAATATCAGTTAAAGTTCAACGGCGTTTCTCTCGGCGACCTAACGGTCAAAGTATCGATGCTTTATTGCGTCCTCCGCGCGATGTGCAACGCGTGTGTGACGTTCGCGTGTGTGCCGTGCGCGCGATAATTAAGTGTCATTCCCGCGACCTCTAATATCGCGACCCGGTTAATATCTGTAATCCGCGCGGAACGATTTCGAATCGCGTAGCGAACAACGACGTGGCTCATAATTAGTCGGAAGACAGAGGGGAAACGGCGAAACAGAGATAGATAGATAGATAGATAGAGAAAGAGAGAGACAACGCGATCATAATTGCCGCGCGCTCGTCTGCGGCCGGGCACAATCAATTAAATGGCGCGCGCGTTCGAGATGGAACGCGACCTCCTCTCACTCCTTCCGGTACAAATCGACGTTTCTTTTTTACTCTCTCTCCATTCTCTTTCCCCTTCCTATTATGTGGAATAATCCCTAATTGACTAGTTCTCGTGTACGTCGGGGAGATAAATTTTGAAAAAAAAAGAAAAAATCGACGTTTTACCGTGATAAACGCAAATTTGCCCATCTGCACTTTGGCTTTATCAGCGTCAACAGTTAAATCCGCATATTGTATCTATCTTCTTTTTCCCCGAGAGAATTGCACAATTTACTTTTTAATAACATTTCACACACACACACCCACACACCCACATATGTAAAGAAGTATGTGCATTGTGTGACACAGAGCGCGCCGTGTGTTTGAATTGTTACCACGTGTCTTTTTTATCACACGCTCGTAACGCGATCGAGATCGATATACTTCGCGTCGTGTCCGCAAACGGACGTAAATTAGAAGTTTGTTTCTTGTCTCATTTTCCGCCACAACTTTTTGTTTTTAAAACAAACACACATACAATAATAATTACTCGTCGATAATCGTCGGTCGGGATGACGCGTTTTAAACAAGTTGCGCGGCGCTTCTCTTTCTCGCGAAGTTTTAATGAAATGAAAGGAAAGGAAAAACTCCTCTCGGAGCGCGCGCGCGCAACGAAGTTGAGGACGCCATGTTACGTCACATGAAACTAAAACTTATAAAACTTGCGGGGGAGTCTTCACATTCACTTGTCTTGTCTACGAACTTTGGGTTTGTACAGCGGGCAGGAAACATGGCAGCGGAAAAATATTTGCGCGATATAATCGTAAACCGAAAATTAATATACTACAAAAACTAATTTGACGTAATTCGAGATATTTCGCGACGTGCACCAGCCAGTATAAACAAGGATCGCAAAGTAGAGGAGATTTAAATCAACAATTCCGGAGCACGCGGCTATCTCTCTCTCTCTCTCTTTCTCTTGTCTCTCGTAAATAGGAAACACATACACAAGAAACTCCCTTGATACTGAACAATCACATTACGGAAATTTTAATTAGAGAAAAACCAGCACTCACTCTCTTTCCTTCCTTCCCCCCGTACGTTTAAATGTGTGACAGGGGAGAGGAGATAACTAAAAGAACATTACAGCTAATTTGAAAATTAATTCAATTAAGTACCGCTTTCGTAACGGGTTTGTCAAATGTAATATTCGATATTTTTGATATCAAAGGAAAATTCGATAAAATGTTGAATTATAGTGGAAAAACGCGCTGACACAAAAGGATATTGAAATAATATGTAATTAGCTTCTAGGTTATTGATTGGTCGTTTTAACGTGGAGTTAAATTTACGAAATTACATGTGTGCATTACGCCGCCGCCGCCGCCGCACACAAATACTAGTAAGATTGATTAAATAGGTACACGCGGGAATTAAACAATAATCCTGTTATCGTGCCCTGTGTGTGCCGATTTCACCGGCGCGGCGTAACACATACATATTCGATTAAAATCGTTAAGATCTTAAGAGATACGTTGTTATTAAATATACAATCGGAACACTGTATTACCTGTTGCTGCTGCTCGGTTCCGCGATGAAGTTCCAAAACATCCGTCCCTGAAAAATTTAAAGAAGTAGTTCAATAATTAGTATATCCCGATGGCGATATATATTATATATTTCGTGAGTATATGCATATTTTGTTTCACGACTTCAATTATTGTTGTAAGTACAATAATTGCGCCAATATTGTGTTTCTCTCATAAAAAAAAAAAAAAAAATAACGATATTCCAATAAAACTGTTAACATTGACAATCTGTTAAGTTTCAGTTTCGCTTCTGTTTCAGGTCGTATCCGTCACCGGTGCAGAACGGAGGACCAAATGGCGCGACGACGATGAGCTGCGCGAATTCTCAAGGTGAGGACAGGATCCACGTCGGCGAATGTCATCACGCGATTTCGACACGTACGCAAAAAAAAAAAAAAAAGAAAAGAAAAAAAAAAGAACGAATTCGAAAACAATTACGCTAATTCACAACGCAACGTTCGCACGCTGCATTTTTAATTACTGCGACCGCTTCGCTCGTTGTTATAAAGTCGCTTCCGCGATTCTCGCAATAAAAGCGAATCTGCACGAGAGCGAGGGAGGAAGGGAGAGAGAGAGAGAGAAGGAGAGGAGAAAAATGTGGCATACCGGTGCTCATTAATTAGCGGGGTCCGAAAAAATTTCCCAGCGAAATTTTCTTCCGATTAAATTAGCGTTGCATTAAATTTATTGGCTGAACTCTCTTTTATAAACTCGCGCGAGAGCGCGCGCACGGGCCCCGCGTCATCGCTCTCTCACTCGCTTAACCGTTTTAGTGCCACGCAGCGCGATCGCGCTGTTCGCGTGCTGTAAGAAACTGTATCGCGATGTTCGATCGCGATCGGCAGTTAGCAACGCTCTCGGTTTGGAGTGTACCTTGTCGCGAGTCTGTCAGACTTCCCTCTCGTANGACGAAAAAAAGGAGCAGCGCGACCGCGTCGATCGGCATTACTCGCAGATAAATGAAGGAAGCGCTATCGCGCTTCATGGCACAATCCGACACGGATTTTTAAAAACCCCTGGCACTAAAACGGTTAAGCGCAGTTCCACGTACGTATATAATTTGCAAATATCAAACGTCCGCGAATGTTTGAAAATATTGACTCTGGTATTTTAGCCGTATCGGCGATCGTCGACCAACGCGATCTCTCGGCGTGCACACGGGGAAAAAATTATTCGCCTCATGACGATTCAATATCGCGTGATTATCGTGGCAAAAGGGAACCGAAGAGACGAAGCCGCGATACAATATTAATTTTATATTTTTCGCATGCCGTGTATGTGTGTACGTGACAAACGTAGAGCGAGAAAGGGAGGAAGAGAGAGAGAGAGACAGAAAGAGAAAGAGAAAAAGAGAGATAGAACGAGCGAGCGAGCGAGCGTGCGGTCGCGCTTGCAACTCGTACGTTTTGTGGATACGTGTGTATACGTGCGTATATGCGTGCCACGCTGCAAAAAGCTCGTCCCCCGCGTTTATTCGCGATTGCAAGAGCGAACCATTAAACAGATTCGCATGGAATTTCACGACAAAAAAGGATCCGCGAGCGAGAGCGCGCGCTCGGAAATTGCGCGGAACGCGCAATCGATGAAAAAGCTTCATTTCAACGCGAGCTTATTACGAAATTAATTTTCATTATAATGGGACTCTCGCAGGCACACCGCTGCGCGCCTTTCTACATCACGATCCTTTTGTGGAGTGTGTTTTGCCGCGCACACACGATACATATCCCCGGAAAATCCCGGGGCTTTCTTTGAGCCACGTGTATGGAGGAATAGATTTTTAGCTGTCGAACATGAAGAATCGTTTGATCACGAGCACGTGCTTTGAGTATCGGATTTATTCTGTTGTTTTTTATTCCGCTCTGTGTGTATATTCGCTCAAGTTTAGAATAGATGTTATTCTTGTACGGTTTACATTGTTGAAATTTTCGTCGCAAAGAACTCTCACTTTCCTCTCCCCCCGTAATGTAAAACACAATCGCCGTACGTGTAATTTCGTTAACTTATACGTATATACATATATTCGCGCGAAGAAGATCTACCGATCTCGCTTGAAACGCGGACAAGCGCGATCATGCGACGTTTGTATTACATTACAAACGAAGCCGGTCCGATATCGCGCCGGCAATTGGCGCGAAATTGTAAAAAAATATTTTTCCGAGCGCGGAACCGGCGAAAAACACGCGCGCGGCGACGGGCGCGCGACAATCGCCGAAATATACGCGCGCGGGGGATCGGGGAAAACCGGAGGGCCAATTACAAACGCGTTGTCTCACCGAGGGCTGTCAGTCATCAATCCGCGGAATATTTTTCTCTGGGTCAATTGAACAATTCTACACGCATCGCCGGACACACACACACACACACACACACACACAGAGCGCGCGCTTGCGGGCGGGGGGAGAGGGAGCGGCAGTGCGGCACGTGGGCTTTTAATGTATTTGCCGGGGGAACGGAGAGACGACGCTTTCAACGGCTAACCGGTAAATCTTCTGACGAGCGATTAACTCTCGTTTCTCTCTCGGTACTCCTCAGCTATTAAATTACCATCGGCGATACCGCCGGCAATAAAAGTTGCGCGAGGGGAGGGGGAGTGATACTAAACGGGTGAAAGATTGCTCTCCGGGTCCGAGAGATTATACAATAATCTCTTAAATCACTTAAATGCCTCTCCGTATTTATTTATTCCCCCATCAAATTATCGATAGCCACCTTGAAGCTTTACGACCGCGCTCGGTGAGTTTGCTCTATTCGTTTGACAATATTTCGCGTTACCCTATTTTCCGTTTTAACGCGCCGTATTATTCCCGTGTAAAGAGTTTTATCTTTTTCTGTGTTTATAATAAACCTATAGCCGCACATCCATCTCCCTTGCATCGATAAGAAAGTTCTTGTTAACACGCGGCTTGAATCGCGAGTTACACGGCGAAGTGAAACTTTTCAACCAATGAATCGTTTAAGACGCTTTTAGAACTTGAGAGCTGAAATGTAAAAGGAGAAGTTACTTTCGCTCGCAATCTCTTTCCCGGGAATTATTTTTTTATCGACGTGGTGTGTAGCGGTAAATTTCGTCTCGCGATAGTGGAAAATCTCGCGGAAGAGAAGAAACTCGGGCGCACAACTTGCCGAGCTTCCTTCTGATTTGAAAAGCCGTAGAAAAGATAAATTCGATCACTTCGAAAAAGTTGGCGAACAAATATCCGAAAGTTTTGCGCGTGGGAGGGCCACAGTTTGATTCCGGCAAATCGTCTCGGCGCAACTCTGTGTCTCGAATGGATGAAAATTCAACTGGTGTTTGGCGGCGCGCGTTTACCTGTAGCTGTCTCTTTCTATCTATCTCTCTCTCTCTCTCTCTCGTTTGGGATTAGAATTTAGACGCTCTCTCAATGAGTCACACACACACACACACACACACACACACACACACACACACACATTCTCTCTCTTTCTCTCTTAAGCCGAGGAAATATTTCGCAATATATACAAGAGACGAGAAGCGCGACAGCAGACGAGTTCCTGTGCGAATTAATAGCGCGATAATTCGTGCTAGTTAGCGTGCGCGTGCAACAACGGGAAAACAGAAGAAACTCCGGAGAATGATTAACGACTCGTGTCTGAAGCGAGTCTGACATTTGTTGTGTTTCGCTCGGATGCTAAAATCGCGCGACCGAAAGAACTCTCGTTCTTCGATTTATCACGTATGTACATATGTATAAATATATATACATTACAGAAATAATACGGGGTCTGTGTTTTTCTTCGCGCGCATTATTAATGATAAACACCGGCAACACCTCGCCGACCAAATTTCGCATTTTAGCACCTCGATTTTTTTTCCGCTTTCACGGTGGAACAAAAAATGTTTACGAGGGACGGAAAATTATTATCGCGTAGATACAAAGAGTTAATTCCCGCAACGATGACACGACACGCTGCTCATCCGTCGCGCGGGAATTTTTCAGTTTGTTTTTGTTTTTTTTTGTTTTTTTTTTTTTTTTTTTACGAGCGGAGAAGAGCATCTTATCGCGTGCGACGCGTATATGTAAAATAATAATAATCGAGCTAGAGATAAGCACGCCGAAAATCTAAAAGGGCGTCGCCCTGTCCTTGTCTCTGTGCGCAGGGGTGTTGGTGAAGCAGGAGGCGAGGGACGACGGTTACGAGACGAGTCCGGACCTCGAGATGAGGAGCACCGGCGGTGACAGCAGTCAGCAGTATCACACGCCGCTGACACCACACACGCCGCACACACCGCACACGCCGCACACGCCCCTCACCCCGATATCGGCGACAGCGCATCAACCCCAGCAGCCGGGCTCGACCGCCTCCGCCCTCGGACAGGTGAGTTTTTCATACATTCGCTTACTCCCAGCCTCTGACCCAACCCCCCGCCGTCGTCGTTCTCGTTTTCCGTATCCGGTTTCTCCATCGAGTTATTTATGTATCCGAGCGACGGCCGCCGCGGAGCGACCGGCGAGTTTATTATTCGATATCTTTGTATATACGCGCGTTGACACGTATCAAAGTGATACGTCTTTATTTCGTCGGGTTACAACGTTCCGGTGGGGAATATGATTGAGGCGTTTGAGGCGTACAGAGCGCGCGCGCACACACGCACGCACGCACGCACGCACGCACGCACGTCACGGTTGAACATCGTTGGTGAATATTGCGGCGCACGCAGAATCGTTGATGATACATGCGTGTGATTGCTGCAATTATACCGCGAGGTTGCGTGTAATGGCTGCGTGGCGTATTCTCGATCGACCTTACGTCAGAGAATTTAGGAGCGGACGCGGCGTTCCATCTAATTTGGGACGTCTGACGATGGTATGACGATGTCAAATTACCTACCGCATGTATATTCAACATCGATCTATTTACTTTTTGGGTGGATTTAAGCGAACGACAAACTCGGTGTGTAAGAAGCTCGGATGAAAGATTGAGCACGGCTTTTTATGATAAATTGTCGTTCGTGTAACGTACCGCGAACGCGAAATTTACTGCTCACGCGATACGATTATTATCTCGAAGTTCCGCTGTGATAAAAAAAAAAAAAAAAAAAAAAAAAACGCGCAATTGAAAATTGTGAACAAATCGCGATTTTACAAGGAAAGCTCAAGAGCTCGATGGATACCAATCGTCATTGCAACTACACCGGCGAACGGATGGGGGAACAGCGGTCGGAGTCGACCGAGTATCGCGATCTCGTAGTATAATCGGCGTTGAAAACACTACGGGGTTATTATCACGTGTCGAGGGAAGAAGAAGAAGAAGAAGAAGAAGAAGAAGAAGAAGAAGAAGAAGAAGAAGAAGAAAAAAGAGAGAAGTCGCGCGTAAAACGCCAAAATTATTGGCCAGTAAAAAGCGCAGGCGGCTCTCATTAGAATCGCGCCGTATCGGCGTATCTAGCACCTCGCAATCAAAATTACGAGCAATAAATTGCAATAAAGACGCCGCGCAATCGTCATCACTCCGGCGAGGAGGTTTTCGCAACAGTCGAGCGAGCTAGCGCGCAACCGCGATTTGCGTTTTCATGTTAGTTTTATGATTCTACTTACGCAACATTACTTCTCTCGCGCGGCACACAATGAGAAAGCCACGCGCGCGGATGAGCTGCCGCACGGAGAGTCGGTTATTTTTCGTTTTATATCAAACGAGCGAAACATTTCTAAGCGTTCTATAAACAGTTCATTTGTGTTTTCTATAGTATAATATATTTTGTCTTTGTATATAATTGAAAAATTTCAGTTCTCCAAAGTGTAACGTATGCGCAAATGAAAAACTTCCGCTCTGGAAACGGATAAAATCAGCTATGTAATATTTTAACATTATGTTTTATTCGATGAAAAATGATTTTCCGTTTAAATTAATTTTAAATTAATAACCGAATTTATAACAATTGCGAGCTGGAGAATATATATAAATTAATTTATATATTGGTCGGCGAAAACTAGAGAGAGAGAGAGGAGAGATAGGGCAGAGAAAGACGGAGAATATAGTAGTAATAATCGCGATATTTTTCTGTGTGAAGAACGCGGTGGGGCCCCCGCGTTTAACGAAAGGGATATAAAGGGAAGAGAAAGCTATTGCATCTTTCAAACGGCGTTTTGGCTTTTTCACTTTTACACAAAACCGGCGAAATAAAAGCTTTTGCGCTTGTGGAGCGCGACGACTGGGATGAATATTTTGACGTCGGTAATTTTCAGCGACTTCAATCAGAACGCGCATTTTCCGCTCATGAATTAATAGCACAGTTGCAGCACAGTTGCATCCTCTCTCCTCCCTTACCCTCCTCTCCGCAATCTGGCTATCGGCTCTATCGCGCGTACGAATTACAGAAATTTCATCCGATATTAAATTGCCATTATCCGCAAAGTTGTTATCCGCTGTCAGAATCGATAGTCTTTTTCTCGAAAATTATCTCGTGACGCGGACGAGACCCGGTCGATCTCGATTTTGCCCCGGCTTCTCATTTTAACGAATGAACGGCCGACGAGCGTAGCGAATTTCCGTTGATCGAATTGTTAACCGTGAACACGTCCCGGATTTATCGGTGCTCCCGCATCATCCTTCCCTCTTCCTTCCTTCTCTCCGTATCGTCTACATTATCGCGTCTCTCTCCCTCTCTCTCCCTCTCCTCTTTCTCTCTCTCTCTCTCTCTCTGTCTCTCTCTCTCTTCTGGATCCCTGACGCTTCGCGTTATTTTACTTAACCCTTTTTTAGATCCCGACGTCCGATTGTTTTTCGCGTAAACGAGCCGACCGTTACCCGACGACTCTTTCCACGGAGATAATTGAAGGGACGAGATACCGGGAAGAAGAGATATGCGAAAATTGCGTTACTTTTACGGAATCTTAAATTTATATTCAGTTTCACGCGGAAAAATTCAACACAACCGAAATACTTCAAAAGATTAGATTCCCCCAGTTGTCGAGCACGCGCACACACACGCGAGGAATTTATCACATCGTCGTTTTTTTTTTTTTTTTTATTTTTTTTTTTTTATATATATCGCTATATAACGATGTTTGTGCGATGTTTATTAATTTCTGTTTTATATTTCAAAATATAAACCAATTATTATTTCTCTATCCGTATACCGCAACGGAAAAGCGGCAAACACACGAGCATCCTCTATTACCGCAATGAAACTTCTTTCCGTGTAATTCTTTCGCGCAACCGCCGGCTCGCAATAAAAATGTTTCATATTTACTTTTTTGCAATATAAATATCATACTCTAATATCTCTCTCGGATAAAACATTTGTTTCGCGCGTGCTGCGATCATTGCGCGTCGCAAGCGACTCTCGCTGTTGTCTTCCTCTGTTGTAAATAATAACAATACGCCACTCTCGCGCGTATACATTCGTTCGTTCTTATCGCGCGCGCAATATTGTCGGCGACCTTCGAGCGGGGAGAAACGTCTCTCTTTCTCTCTCTCCCTCTCCTTCTGTGAAAAAGGACGATCGGGCATAGGGTGTAACGCGTTATCGGTAACTACCAGTCGGCGCGGTCCTTATCTTGGCGGGATTTCGACCTCGATTTCACGGGGGTTATCACGGGGGGGTCAAGAGCGCGGTTGCGTTAAGCGCATTGGAGACGGCCTCTAACTGGGGGGAAGAGGGGAGGGAAGGACCGGGGTCGAAGATTGCAAACGGAGGGAATGTTTATGTCGCGATAAAAACTACTCTCCCGAGTTATCTCGCATTCCTCCATTTTTACGAGGTGCCGGAAAGAAAAAAAAAAAAAGAAAACAACAGGAACGCGCGTGTGTATATTCAATCCGTCATTGCGACGAAATCTCTGGTCTTCTCGCTAATCGTTGTAAATGCAAGCGCGGGGAAATCAACAATTGAGATATACACAGCAAATTTTTCGCGTCGCGCAGAAAACAAGCAAACGGATGGCGAGGTCGTTTTAAAATTAAGAGCGCCGGATATACGTCGGCAGTACCAGTTAGATCCGTCGAATTATCGCCGTTATTGACAGCCTTCAGCGTACAATAACGGCCAATTGAATAATTTGTTATTTCATCGAATGCTCACGAATAACGCTTCGCGCATTTATTTTAGTATTCGCGATATCGAATTTTTCGCGCGAGAGATAACGGCGGAGAAAGAATCGAGCAAACGTCACTCAGATACCTGTCGCGTTTAATCATCTAACGCCACCTCGTTAATATCGTCACGACAGAATGCCGATTGTCGCAAGAAGTTTTCGAATAATTTTATTTCCCTCTTTTTCTGATATTATATCAGAAATATGACAACATATTATCGCATTGTTCGATATATAGATATTCAATTCCCGAGCTTGTCACACTCGCATCAATAACGACTGGATTACTTGAATCAACATTTATAATTCTCTGACTCTCCGTGTGTTCGGTTCTCCGCGTTATCAAATATATTTTCAATATTATCACACTTCCCGCGATTCGACTTCGTCTCAAGAAACGAACGATGCGAAATATGGCGAAATGGAGAGAGAAACGGCGATTGTGTCACCGTCACAATTTGCAAAAAGAGACACAGCTGCGTATTTTACAACCGCGAATGGCTGATACGTGCCCGCGTATTTTTGGTCCGCACGGCAATCGCGCTATTACTATTTCCCCCAAGGCGTTGAAACATATACATCCGCGCACACACGGGCGCGCGCCACATGCACATACGGAATACTCCAGCTGGAATACATACGTTTTATGATCGCTACCGTACGTGTCCGCGATCGTCGGTACATGTTTTACGTCGGGATTGTACGTGCCGCGGAGAAATTTCATTCTTCCGCGGAATCGGCCGCCGCGCGACGAAAAAATTTCTCCGCCGCGCTGCAATTTTCGAGGGGAAATTAAATTAGGCCGGGAAAAACGCACATCTCAGTCGTCATCACGATTCAAGATATCACGTGGCGCATATGTGGCGCGCCGACATCTTTCTACGTGCACACACACACACACACGCTTATATTTTATTTAGAAAAGAATACGCGAGAAATTTGATTGGTAATACGCGTCCAATATTACGATAAAAAGAAACAATGCGAAAAGTTTTTATCGTAAAATATTCACAAAGTTTCTCGTGTAAATACGCTTGGCGCGCGATCTTCCGGTCTCGCGAATTCGTCTCATCGAGCCGGGAAGTGATGACGAGTCAAAAAGCGTTTGTGTGTGATCCACAATAGCTTCTTCAGTTTTCCTCTACGATTCGTGTGTCCCTGATTCCGGAACGAGCACTTCCCACGCGCGGCTCCCATTTCAAGATACGAGAGTTTCAGAAGTCTGTTGTATTGCTTCGATAGTCGTGACGGCGCCAAAGATGAGATAACCACATATCTATTCGCCAAACGTCCGGTTCTATTTTTTGTTTTTTTCTTTTCCAGGTCGCGATAAAATGCGAGACGCCGGTGGACCCGTACTCGTTCGTGGACGAGGACATGTCGATGGGCGGCATGAGGACAGCGAGCAGTCCAGGCAGCGGCAGCGGCAACGGTGGCAATCCCGAGAACATGACGTGTCCGGGCGGTGCCCAACCTGGGCTTGGTACACCCACGTCGACGCCGCCCGGGGCGCTGCCCGGGCCGCAGCATCATCAGATGAATCTTGTGATGAACGACGCCGCCGGCGTGAATCCCCAGCTGGCGCATCAGCCCAAGAAACGCGGCCGCAAAAAAAAGTCGGAGATGATACTCACCCCCGAGGAGTAAGAGACGCATATATTTCAAACGTTTATGGAGTCGTTGACAGCTGTATCTCTAATTTGGTTTTTTCGTTTTTTTTTTTTTNNNTTTTTTTTTTTTGTACAAAAATTTGCATTTTCGCGAGCTTTAAAAATACGAAGATGTACACTGACAAGGAATTTGTTGACCACTTTTAAACGTTATTTCAAACAATTTCGAAATTCGGCGAGATATGCGCGCAAGAAATTGACATGAATGAAGAGTTTACATTATTTTTCATTTCGTCAAAATTAATTCTCTGATTTTGACAACGACGTATATTTGGATAAAGCTGCGAATATGAAACGATTCTTGTTTGCACGAGAGATCGTGTTATATTGTTATATTAATAAATACGTTAACGATTTCGACGAGAAACGAAGCTGAAAAAGATCACGGGCCGGCTACGGAGCCGCGACTCGATATAAACGGAGTTAGTTATATATTTGCATGCAGCTATGGTTAAAAATATCCGCTCTGCTAACAATGTCCGTCTGACCGGGCACCATCCTCTCTTGCTCTGATAGAATCTTCGGTTACGCTTTATTTTTGCGAAGCCGGCCCGAAAACTTGAAAATAGTTTTTGTTCATATTAAGAACGTTAACGCGATCGGATTCACGCGTCCGCTATTGCGGAGATACGTCACGAGATAAAGCGCTCATTAGGACGTTAATTGAACGTTTGAAAAGTAAAATTATCTCCGTCTCTCCCTCTCTTGACACGCGTTGTATATCAGCGGACCCATTTAATTAAGCGCCACGCGGTAATTAAACAAAAGTTCATTATGCTGATACACCTATAAATATCTCCAGCTTTGTCGGTCATCTTTACAAAATTACCGGCTGCGACTGTTACGTAATATTTAAGAAAAGAGCGGTAGCATTTGCAAATACGCGTTAATTAACGCAGTCAGTCACCTACGTTCGCCGCGGAATTATATACACTTTTTATGTCGTTTTTACAGAACTTTAATTTCCATTAAAAATGTACATTCGTTAATTCGTCGCACGCACTTAAAATGAATTTCTCGTTTTGTTTTATCTTATTTTTCGCAAATTTTTAGTGTTTCTTTACCCTTTCGTCAGATCTCTCTGTTGCTTTACTTTTACGTCTTACGTACTTTATCTAGATTTTGCTATTTTATGTCTGCTCGCGAGACATAAGAAGCATAAATGGCATGCAGTCGCTTTATCTCGTGAGATCCGCGGGCTCATTCATCCGTGGATTATTCGCGCGCGCATTCACAACGGCTTACAACTTCCCGGCTCGACACAAAACATAACATTGTGTCACAGTGTCACGTATCGAAACGCGGCGTCTAGAGACGCGCCAAGATAGAGAAAGAGAGAGAGAGAGAGTTTGTCGGCCTGGCACAAAAAGCGCACGCGAAACGTCCGCGTCTCCTCTCATGCGCACCGATCGCGAGAGAGAAATAGTTATAGCGCGCGCGCGCGCGCGCGTTTTTCGCTGACTCGTATGACGCAGCATAAAGGAAACCAAGCGTATTATTGAAGACGCCCTGTGTGTCTTTTTCTTTTTTTCTAGAGCGGAGCTCGCAGAGGCCAAGAAACGCGCTAAGACGTACAAAGAGCGAAAGAAGCACGACAGGTTCGATGGCATGCCGGAAGAGGAAGTGAGCAAGCGAGTTCTGCCGGATCATCTCTCCACCAACCTTGACATTATTATAGTAAGTCTGTGTGTGCCTAATTATTCCCCGCTAAGTTTAGCGTTTAAAGCAAATACACGGAGTTCCAGCTGATCCCGAGCTCTCGTGTGTATTTAATATACGCGCGTGTGTTAATATATATATTGTGTGTGTACACACACACACACACACACATACACGCAGATGTAGTGTCTCGCTTTTACTTATCATAAATCAACACTGCGTCATCACGTCGAGTCGTGCAAATTTCCGGTACATTCTGTACCGAAGGTTGCTTGCTTTGGAGAGTTAGAAACAGACAGCCGCGACGTTAAACGTGTGTTTTAATGACTTTCAAGCGACGCGAGCTTGGAAACAAATCATTTAATATCGATGAATTAAATTGTCCAAAGTCGCTGCGGACACGCGTGCGTCGCGCGTCATAAATAAAACTCGGATTTACTCCCTCGATCGAGTCGCGCGTAGGCGACATTTCAATTTCGCAACTCTACGCGCATGATAATTCATTAATCGCGTCGTATAACACTAACAACAATAAAAACATCAATTTCAACGGCGTGCGCGCGCGTGCGAGAGAGTACATATGTCCCCGCCCATGTGTGTATGTGTACGCGCGCGACGCGTAATTTATAGCCCGGTATATTCGTGAGTGTCATTTGTAATGCCGCATTACCAATGCGCCGCGATGCCGTTCTTGATCGAATGACGGCAATTAATCGGACACGCGCGTGCAGAGAGCTTCGGGTTTTAGTCTCTCGCGCGCCTAGAATCCACCTCGGGACTCGGCGCGGGAAAACGCGCGCGACGGATTCTCTGCACGCGGCAACGACAAATGGCAATCACCGCCTCCGCAACAGCCGGCCTTAATCGCTTTAATGATCCGTGCGCGATTCGGTTATCACGCGAAACGTCGCTCTCGCTCGCCGCGAGTAGAAGAAGAAGAAGGAAGAGAAGAGAGAGATAGAGAGAAAGAGAAAGGAAGGAGAAGCAGACCAGAAACTCGGCCACATGGGCCGGTTTCACCCAAGTCGGGTTACTCGAACCTTAATTGACTGCTCGTCTTTTTTTCAGAGAGATTAAATTAGAAAGAAGAGAGAACGGGAAAAAGAAAACCCAAAATAAATTAAGTTACGGGATAATCCTCTCGCGCGCCGCGTTTATTTCGTATATAACATACAAGAGATCCGAACTTTTTAATATAAATTACCTTCTGTATATTATCCTATACATTTTTTAATTATAAATAGTCATAAAAAAGTTTTTATTCTCAAGACGGTTTTTCATAGTTAGACAATTTTTTTTTTTTTTTTTTTTTTTTCGAGATCTTTTAGCACGCAATTACGAGGCGTAAAGCTATCGTTTATATTTTTATAACATTGCAGCGTCACTATATTAGAAATTTATGAATATAATTACTTCATAGTTGTTTTTATATTCTCTCGGGATTAAAATCGAGATTTTTTCTCGGGGAGGAAAAAAAAATTCCCAAAAGAAGACTGGTGTACTGGCAGATTTGAAATAAAACGAGCCAAGTTGTCCGTCAGTCAGCTGGCGGATAAAGAGTCGACATCGGCATCGACCGAAATCCGAAAACAATTTCGGCCCGTTCTCTCTATCGTATGTACGTGTCATTTTCGTCACCGCGCGTTAGCATGATCTTTATTGAATGCAAGCGAGAGAATGGGAATTACGTTCTCGTTACAAACGCGACGACCCGCCGCGCGCGCGCGTTGATCGATCGCCCGATACCGATGTTAACGGGTATAAACAGTTTAACGGGTGAGCATCACGGTCATTACGAGTGATTGTTATAATCCGATATGTGGGCGTCGTTATCAAAATTGGGGTGACTTAAATGACGGAGCCGAGAGACTCGTGACGATTTTGATATTTTAATCGCATGAAAACGTCCCGGCACTAATGCTCGCGCGTGCGCGAGCGCGAGCTTGGCCCGATTTAAATTCCGTCCCGTTTTTATCTTTGAGATAAAAAAAATTATCTTGTTTGTGGCTATGCGTTGTGCAATATGCCGCTTCAAAAGCGCATCGTCAACATCTAGTAGTTCAGCGCGCAAACAGGAATAAATAAAACTTTTTACAATAAGAAATACGTCTCGTCTGGAACATATTTATCTTGTGCAACAATTACGACAAGAATCGAATTTCAATTCGACCAGTTCTCAGAATTTTCGAAACGTCACGTGTTTTTTTTTTTTTTTTCGAATTAATTCAACTTTCTTATGAGCAATTTAGGGCTCCGCGTTTTTCTTCTCGTGACTGTAGATATCTCATTGAACGTCAGCGGTGAACAAAAAAATATTGGCGCGCAAAATTCTCATCTTTTTTCCGCGCGTCGCGAAGATGTCTCTTCGCGTCCGTTCCGCGCGCTTTATTCACCGCGAAATCGGAAGCGCGCGGAAGAAGCACCGTCGGCCATTTTCATCGTGGGAGTCTGTTAACGCGCGCGTCCACGGTCCATATTCATATATTACCCGAAACGAGTTGTCACCGTGGTCGATCATCCGTCAAGCGGTGTAAACGCTTTAACGGGCCGTGGGCAATTCGGTTATTACGCCCGACGTTGTAATCGAACGCAGCGGGACACTGTTCGCTGCTCCCCATAGAATGCACCCCCCCCCCTGATGCACCCCTGTGCGCGACCACTCTTCCTTCCCTTCCCTCGCCCCTCAATTCTATCGGACCCGCTGCGTCCCTCGCCTCCTCTCTTCTTTCCCCTCGCTCAGCCGTTCCTACGTGAGCGACGCGCGTTGTTTTCAATCGGTGACAATTCCACACCCTTCCTCACGTCCGACCACCACCTCGTGGCCACCCCCGCCCGTCATTTTATCCTCGTTTATCCCGGCCGCCGTTCGGCGCCGGCCGAGCGGCTAACGCATTGGCGTTAACGCGCTAATGCGATACGTACTTTATGTCGACGGCAACCTGCGGAGGGTTGGGAAGGGAAAACGCGCACGGACACACAAACGAACGCGCGAGAGTATGGGAGAGGGTGGCGCAAGCAGCAGGAGGATTCGCTCGTACGCGACTAACAATATAACGCGATTTTGACGGCGCGATATACGTCGTCGTGTCGTTGCCTTCTCTCTCTCTCTCTCTTCCTCTCTTTCTCTCTCTCTTTCCCTCTCTCTTTCCCTTGAAAGGGACAGAAGTCGTAGATTATGGAGAAGATACAAGTCCGACACTAACTATGAAGCTTTTAGAGTTTTAAGGAATCAAGTACAGGACATGGTTCGTAAAGCTAAACAAGAATATTACTTGTCAATATTTGGAGATAATAGGAAGCCTGCTTTTACTTGGATGAAGCTTCGGCAGCTTGGTCTTATCAAGTCCAAAAATTGTACAAACAAACTTCCTTTCACGGCTGATGACATCAATGGCTTCTTATGTGGTAATCATTCTGGTGGATCTTGCCACATCAATGTATCTAATGTATTTATTGGAGAGCCTATATATGACGAATCGAAGTTCTACTGGTCGAATATAGTTGAAGCCAAAGTGAGAACTGCAATATCAACTATTGGTTCTGATTCCGTTGGTGAAGATGGAATATCACGTAAACTCATTGTGACAGCCTTACCTTGCATTCTGCCCATTCTGTCACATATCTTTAATTATAGCTTCAACAGTGGAGTCTTTCCGACTGTCTGGAAATCTGCAATAGTCAATCCAATACCTAAAATAAGAGCTCCTACTGAATTACAACATTATAGACCAATTTCGCTGCTTTGTGTGCTCTCCAAGGCTCTCGAACGTATTGCTGCACATCAGATGCTTGACTATCTCGAGGAAAGAAACTTACTAGATCCTTTTCAGAATGCCTATAGACGTGGATACTCTACTGAGACTGCACTTATTCGAGTTCTTGATGATGTGAGAGAGGCTGCTG
>NW_018020773.1:44598-48062 GCF_002006095.1 Pseudomyrmex gracilis | reverse complement strand
ACCATCTCTGTATTTTTTGACTTTTCGAAAGCATTCGACAACGTTAATCATTATTTGTTAATTGACAAATTAATCATGATGAATTTTTCTAACTCTGTGCTTCGATGGATGTGTTCCTATCTCATTGGGAGGACACAGGCTGTTCGTGATTCATATAATAATTCGCTGTCTGGAAAGCTACCCATAATTAAAGGTGTGCCGCAGGGGTCTGTCCTCGGACCTCTTCTTTTTACATTATATGTATCGGATTTCTGCAAAACTTTGAAGCACTGCAGTTATAACTACTATGCAGATGACTTGCTCATCTATCTACATACTACGCCGTCCTCGCTTAATGAGGCGTTGGAAAAAATCAACGCGGACATAAGAAGAGTAGTGGATTGGACCTCAAAAAACGAACTACGTTTAAATGCCGGAAAAACCTCTGCTATCATCTTTGGCACAGCGAGATTTGTTAGTAATATTGATTCACACTCCATATCGAGCATCATGGTAGATGGGGCTAAAATTCCCTGGAGTAAAACCGTTAAGTATCTTGGTGTCACTTTAGCAAATACACTATCCTGGGATGCTCATGTTACTGGCATAATCTCGCGCGCTAATGCTGCGCTCTATCGGTTAAAGACATTTAAAAACCTTTTTTCGTCTTGTGTACGGATCAGATTGGTAACTGCTTTAATATTTCCAATCTTCGATTACTGCAGTGTCTTATTGACTGATTTAACGGAAGCTGACAATCTACGACTTCAAAGAACCTTTAATAATTGCGTTAGATTTATCTATGACATTAAATGGTTTGAGCATATTACGCCTTATTATCTAAAACTACAATGGCTCAAATTAAAGACAAGAAGAAAATATTTTATAGGCAATCTTCTTTTTAAAATTTTTGAAACTGAAAGACCTCGGATCTTGTATGGGAGGTACTCTTTTAGAGATACACAATCAAGTTATGGCACTAGAGCTGTTAGTGGCACTCTTATCTTGCCGTTATGTCGTACAGATTTTTTCAGGCGATCATTTATCTGTAACTCTGTAGATACGTGGAATGAAATTCCAGTTGACATACGCAATGAACGCCTCTATACTTTCAAAAGAAAATTTTTTGAATATTTGTTAGCCGCTAATGTTTAAAAATTTTATGTTTATTTTATGTTAATATTTCATATTCACTTCTTCTTCCTCTTCTTATATTTTATATTTTCTCTTTTTGTTTTGTTTTTATAAATTTTATTGTTTTTATAAATTTTATTTGTTTTTTTGTTTTTTAAATTTTGTAAAAGTTCTTAACGCTTGAGGGGATCTTATCCCAGAGCGTAATAATAAAGCAAAATCAATCAATCAATCAATCCCTCTACCTCTTTTCCTGTCTCCTTCGCTCGAACGGCTCGTCGAAGGTGCGATCGAGAAACGCGCATTGTCCAAATCGCAGAGATACGCAGAGATTCGGCAGGTGTGCGAAGCACGCGTTCTGCACATTGCACCTCAAATGGATCTCTAACGCGAAAGAATAAAACAGTAAGTGTAAGAACTGGTCTCTGATTCAAAAGTGCATAAATATTTCTTCATTTATTCACATTTTATCATTTCTCTCTTATCGTATAAAAAAAATTAATTTTCTTCGACCGTCTCTCAGGATCTGTAGAATTTTACAAAATAATATTCTCGACACTCAAGCTACCTCGTTTGCAAGTGAAAAAAAATTCCCCGTTCACCCCAGTTTCCATTCGAGCGCTTTTAAACGAGCGCGATATATTTCACAAGACGCGCAACAATGTCCCGCAACAATTAATAACATCGTTAGGATCCCGCGCGGCGCGTGCTTAAACACATCAGCAGTAAACAGAGGCGAGACTTTGAAGCGGTCGAAGAATTCACGCTATATAATCAGTCGCCGATCCTTTCTCGCGGACACGTCTCGCGATTCTTAATGGAACGCACACACGCGCAACGTAGACGACGCGAAGTCTCCGCCACACGGACGTGCATGCTTTGTCACGCAATTATCCGCGCGCGGCCCGTCGGCGCGGTGAATGTTAATCTCTATTTACCGGCGACGACGCGGACGTTTCGCGTCGCCTTGCAACAAGGCGCGAGATAAACGTCGATAAGTTACGACACGAGATTCCCCGGCGGCGGCGATGCATCCCTCTCGCGCGCACCTTGCACTTGCGAAAAGGTCAGTTACGAGTCGAGAGAGCGCGCGGGCGTCCGTCGTTGCGCGGCGACGACGGCGAGGAGGACGGCAGGAGGAGGAGACTTTAATAGCGCACAGAGATGCGCGCTTAATGACGCTCGCGCGCGGCCGCGCGCATCACGTATCCTTGGACTTTGTCGTTATTAATTACCTAACCGGCGGAGCGAGGAGCGAAGATAATGCGGTTGTGCAACAGGTACCAACGCCGCACCTGCGCCTCCTTCGCCTCCTCCTGCCTCCCGCGCCGCACCGTGTTGCATAATCGCGAGTAAGAAGCGCGCACGTGAAGAAGTCGTACGCGATACGAGAAAAGAAATCGATGCTTTCTCTCTCTCTCTCTCTCTTTCTCTCTCTCTTTTTCCGTCTCTCTTTTCCTCTACATACAGCGAGAGATATGAGAGATAGAAGTGAGCGACGGTATCGTCCGGTTCCGTCTGGTTAGAAAATATAAACTCGGATTGCGTAAACACGCTGAATCAGCGCGTGAAAAATTAGTGGTTATTTACGAAATCAAGGTAATTGCGGCATGAAAGTTGGGAAAATAAAAAAGTATAACAATCGTTCGCGAGAGGAGATATATCTATAGAGAGAGAGAGAGATTACACGGTTGCGGAATTGTTAAAACAAAGAGAAGAGAGAAGAGCATCCGTTTGTTACGGGGAAAAAAAAAACTCCGTTGAAAAATAAGCCCTGGTAATTTCATCATCGGAAAATCATCGCGTTGTTCCATTTAACCAAGGATTTCAATTACTCCATTTTCGGTTTTGGAGAAGAATTCATTGTCCAATGCAATCTGCTGACGCGGCTACATTCATAGGGGAAATCGAGTAAAATTGGAAAAAAATATTGAAAGTAAGTGATGACAGATGAGCACTTATAGAAAACGCAATGGGGGAGGGGGAGAAAATTGCGCAAATATTTGTCTGAACGTTTCTCGATGAATGGAAATACGTAGATAGATTTACATAAGTTATTTTTGTACACCACTCAATGTGCGAGTAGTACATATATATGACGTTGAAATATGAAACACAGCTAGCATAGAAGCGCGTAAGTGGCAGAATTTTTTGCAACACAGTGAATCTTAGTCGGACGAGCGTCCGGAGTTTTGAAGGCTAAAAACACTCATTGAAATTACGTATCATCCGCATAATAGCGAAATTAATTTCGTCGCGCATACAATTATACAGATATAGTTTCGTGCTTTTTTTTTCTCTTTTTTTTTTTTTTTTTTTTTTTTTTTTTTTTTTTTTTTTTTTTTTTTTTT
>NW_018020773.1:28044-38858 GCF_002006095.1 Pseudomyrmex gracilis | reverse complement strand
ATCTGGCACCTCTGTTTCCGAGAATGTTCGTCCTACAGCGAATCTATAGCGGGAGTCTACTGTAATTCGATTCGCTTCGATTCGAATGAAAATTCGTTAATTCGATTCGATTCGATTCGACATAAAAAATCTTTGATTCGCACATCTCTAGTGTCCTTTTTATCGTACGGCGAACGAGAAAAACGCCGATAAAGCGGACGTTTTTTCACTAGAGTTCCGGCTTCGAGAATCGGTAGAAAGTGAAATTAATTACGTCGACAACGACGCGTGACCGACTCGTCGTCGTTGTCGTCGTCGTCGTCGTCGTCGTCGTCATCTCTCGCTTCTCTCGGGCGGTTTTTTCTCGTCTGGAAAAACTCTTAGCGAAAACTCGGCGAGGACACGAAGAGAGAGACAATAGTTTCGCCGTTCTGCGGAGCGCGGAAATAAGTTGGAAATAAGCCTGAGTAATAATTTCTAGGAGATCGACGCGGAGAGTTTCCGAAGGAGAGCAAACGCGCGCTGCCGGCAACGAGGAAAAGCGACTTGAGAACACAAGTTCGTTTTTGTGCCGCCAGTTAATTAAAATAACGATGAATTAATCACGTCTACGAACGTTGCAAACACGCTCGTATTTAAAGATAGTACTTAACGTTAATATTTAATAAGACGCTGCTTAGAGTCAGAAGATTTGTTTTGAAGATTTTTAACAAATCGATTTTGCACTTTACAGATTGGTATCAATCCCGGATTGTTCGCGGCTTACAAGGGACATCACTACGCCGGACCTGGGAATCACTTCTGTGAGTTATATATTTTCATTTTATTATTCTTACGGCACGATCAATTTGATTTGGCTCGTTTCAACGAGGGAATCGTGTTAAAATCGAAATAAGAACGTTAATTGGTAAAATAATAGTGTTTTCCAAGATATAATTAAGTTAATAATTTATTATTATACTCAATCAATGTGTATTACCGCAATCAATTATGCTAATCTCGCTCATTTAAAAATTCACCGTTTAAAATTTACATTTTAAATAAAAGTAATAAAGGAAATTACGATAATCGATAGAAAAATACAGAGAAGGCGAGAAAGAGAGAGAGAGAGAGAGAGAGAGAGAGAGAGAGAGAGAGAGAGCGATAAGCTGCGAAGTTATGCAATAATAAATGGGACGAAGAGAAAAGGGACTCGCTGACAGTGGCACTACTCACGGGCATGAATTCGCAATTCGAATTCCGAACATCCGTATAAACGAGTGCCAATGTGTCCGACAATCGCGGCGCTAACAAACCCACACCACCATTACCATAGTCTTGCAAGCGAGAACCTTGCCTTTGCGTCTCCAAGTTTCCGCATAAAATTGCATAACGTTATATACTAACGGCGGCCCCCGGGAAAATCGAGTGCGCGCTTTGCGCGCGATCGCCTGGTCTTATAGGCGCGCGCCTCTCAAGGAGAGTAATTATCAAGTTGACAAAAAAATCCGGCGAGAAAAAAACAAAAGAAGAAGGCGCGCGGGAACAACAACATCTCGTTTGCTATTTTTGTTTTTATTTTTATTTAGTTTTATTTTTTTATTTTTTTTTTTTGTATTAAAGCCCGAATCTCTCGAAAGAGCCGAACACGAATCGGGTTCTCTCGATAATAGAAATGGAAATTTAGCGGATTGAATTTTTTTACGCTGATTAATGTACAATCGGAATTGTGCGAAATACGCGATTCAGGGTTCACGGAAAAGTACACAAAAACTGTCCCTGACGAACACGGTGAAATTATTCGAATTATTCGACGAGAGAGAGAGACAGAGAGAAAGAGAGAGTCCCGCGAATACCCCCATATAACCCGATCGAGCCCTCATCTCGCGCTTTTTTCCGCGCCGCGAGACCAGTGATCTGAAATCGCGAAACCCTCGTGCATCGATGAGCACACAACGAGTGCTGCAACGCGCATAAATCACCCACGGCATAAAACCTACAGCATTATACAGTTATAATACACACAGTATGTGTCCCATGTACAAGCGCCGTGTGTTTATTTTTCCCATATGTATAACATACACACTTGTTCGCCGTACGTGTAACATATATATTTTAATGCGATTTATATGCGACGTGGTGAACAATTATGAAAATGTACGTTTGAAAAAATCCGTTGATTTCACAATTGTTCTATTGAAAAATAAGCGGTAATCAGTTGAAGAAATATCTTCGTATAACATACAGTAAAAAAAAAAAAAAAAAAGAAGAAACGTAATAAATAAATCATAATATAAAACTTGTGCCTCTCGACGTAGAGAAATAATCACAACTCGTTAACTCGAATGTCTAATCATCTCTCTCGAAGATAACGGGCCCCGATAAGAAGACGATTCTGATAAAGTCTTGTTCCACTTTTCTTGAGCTCGTGCGCAACTGAACGTCAGCCGAATAACAATCATCCCGGGTCTCTATCTTGGATGCAAACTGCCGAAGCACACGCACGAAGCAAAAGCACGTGCGTATTAATGCGCCCCCATGCACACGACGTATCGCTGTCGGGGCGGCGGGGCCCCCCTCGCGATTTACGTGTGCGACTGCACGAGTCCCGCGCGCGCTTATCAGCGGTGAGCTCGCGCGCTGTACGCATACAACATGCTTAATGTAACGTAGCGTAATATATAATATAAACGCGCGGCTACCTGCAGGTTTACGCGCCCGATTATTGCACTGCCATAATAGCCAGGAGGCGTTTGCTTTCGTCCGAGTGTACCGCGATCAAATATTTGCCCGCGCAGCAACGACACAATGATAATATAAGATATCGGGGAGCAGAGAGGAAAACGTAAGTAAACGACCCGTTGTTTTACGCAACAGGCGCGGAAATTTATTAATTACAATTCGTTGTTATTTTATTTTGTTTGCGCTGGATTGAAAGGCGAAACGTCGAGGAGCTCGAACGCGCGTTGCGCGCGTTTTGTCACGAACTAGAATACGCACGAGTTTCTTTCGCTGTGCGTTCCAATAACACATTATCATTTAAATTGGTTTTTTTTCTCTCCCATCTATCGCCTGGGGAAGAATATTCTGCGCGGTTTTTCACCTTAATTTTATGAACTCTCTTGCAATATTTCACGAAATTTTCCGGATTTACTTCGCGTTTTCCCGAACTTCTAACAAGCCCGATAATCCCGGGGATGAGCCAACTCGCTTTGACTCGCGCGGTGAAACGCACACGGGTGCAAATTCATGCGCGCGTTCACGTCGGTCAGGTTTTTATGCACGCAACCTCCTGTGCGAGCACATCGGCGCACGCGCGATTATCCTCCGTGCACGCGCGCGCGCGCGCGCGCGTGTACCCGCTTGGGCTTTAAATAAACAATTTTCGCGCTAACAGTCTGGCCGATGCCTATTGCATACGCATGCCTCCCGTGACGCTTATGTACACGCACTTGTACGCAACGTCGCACATAGAGGGTGTCGGAAAACTCGCGCTTGTCTCTTGCACAATCTAAGAAAGTTGAACAATTTCTGCGCTTAGAAAAGTTTTTAGTGCGTGTGTTCGTTGTTTCGATATGTCCGCGAAGTTTTTCTAAACTTGAGACAAATGTTACTTATAAAGAGACAAGTTGTTACTTAAAACATTTTTCCGATCAGCTTTTCTTACGATGTGTCTGCATAGTTTCGTGACGAAAACGATATATAAGAAACATGCAGATAAGGAGAGAAAGGAAGAAAGCGGTGATGGTTGAGGACACCCGGTAGCTGCAACCCCTGTTTGCGTGTGTCACGGGCTCACGCGCGCGTGTGGCATACATATATATACATGCATACACGCGTACATAAGTACATACACACGCACACAGACATACACGCCACGGTGAAGTTAGGTGCACGCCGCTGGATTTTCCAGGGTTTTCCCAGGGTTGCGGTAGAGCGTTGAACCGGGCGGAGGGTGGTCGACGTGTAAGGGTGGAAGGGAGAGCAGCAGCGAACGAGCGGATGGTGGTGGTTGAGGCGGGCGACGGTACGGGGAGGATTGGTGAGAGGATGAGGAGGTGGAGGCGAGCGTAGGGAAGGGGCCGCCGAGGGAGAGAGCGAGATGGACGGACGGAAAGGACGAGAGGGAGTAGTGCGCTACGTGAGGGAGGGAGGAGGAACTATAATGAGTGGTGCGCGCGAGGGAAAGCGCGGGATAAAAAGGGAGATAGGGGGTGGCAAGAGAGGCGTGGAGGGCAGCTTGGGCGCAACGGGGGAAAAAGCAGGGTTGGTACAGGGGTAAAAAGGTTGGAAGCTGTGGCAACTGCCGCGGCGGCGGTGGTGGCGGTGGCGGAGGCGACGGAGGGGTAACTCCGGCTCGCTGCGGACGGCAGAAGAGGGTAGGGACGGAGGAGAGGCGCGGGGGTTGGATCGAGCACGACGGGTCAATTTGAGTATCCGGGGGAGCATGGGGATGAGAGGGGTTGGGCGGGCATGCGGACGCATGGTCCAGGGGGGCCTAAAGGCAGTAAACGTCGAAAAATCCGACCGCGTTCGGGCCGTTCGATGGCTCGGAAGAGGGTCGAAGCCGCGATCGACCATTACAACGCGCGAGAGTCGAGTATCGCGCGTCGTGCACCGGTGGTGCGCCGCGCGGTGTAACGTCGAGAGACCGCATACCGGGGATAGGGGCGAAACACACGCGGGAAGAGAAAGAGAGAGAGAGAGAGAGAGAGAGAGAGAGAGAGAGAGAGAGAGCGCGCAGGGAGAGCGACAGAGGGAGAATGCGAGAGCGAGAGAGGCCGCGTCGGGAGAAAGAGAGAGACGCGGCTCTTTTCCGTAATTTCGGGGTGAGCCGGTAGGGTCGATTAACGGGGCCGTGATTCACCCGTTAGATCGGTAAGGAGGAAGTACGCTCGCACATTCGCTCGCTCGCTCGCGCATCGCGGCTCCCGCGATCGCGCTTCGATCCGCCTTTCTTAATCCTCTCGCGGTGAAGCAGTGAAGCAGTACCTACGCGGGTAATATAAGTGTATCTTCACCCTGTTGATCTTTGGTGGTGATTTTTTTGTCGGGTGCTGGAAACTCTTTCTCTGTCGTGCGAGTGAAAACTTTGCAGCTCCGTCATCATTTCTGTGAAACTGCCCGACAAATTGCACGCGCTCGGCCGGGCGCGCATAATGCAACAACTCGCCACGGATGTATAACGCACGCATAGTTCTTCGACAAATTACAATCATGTGAGAGAAGTATATATTCGTATATGCACCTGTCTCTCTTCCTCCTTCCTTCAAGTCTAAAGCGAACTCCTTCAAGTCTACGTGACACAGATTCGCGGCGCGACACGACACACACAGAGAGAAAGAGAGAGAGAGAGAGAGAGAGAGAGAGAGACCGAGTTCCGTGTTTGAATGATTCAACGACGGGTAAATTAGTTGAATCGTAATTAGGATTTAAAGTTCGCGCGAAGTTCGCGGAATCATAATTACGATTGCATCGTTTATTCATGTACATATGCTTGACGAGTTTATTCATAATTCTAGCCTCGCTTCTCCCCTTTTCGCAAATTTTTTATTTATTTTTTTTTTTTATCGTTCCCCTGCTCTTCTTATAGCACGTCGCTGTGTGATACGTTAAGCGTGAACTAGTTTTCGCGGCATTCAAATTCAAATGCACTCGGCTCGTTTCATGCTGGCGAATCTGTTACACGCATTTGCTCGGTTCAACACCAATGTGCTGTATTTTACAATGCGTTATAATCATGTTACCGCAACGTTGCAGCTAGATAACGCATCGTGAAATGCCCGTTCGCGGAGATACACATGATATTATCTTGTAATATACACACCGGAACCTGTCTCGAAACTCTATCGCGTTTTCCGTCGCGCCGCTTTTTTTTGATGAATTCGAACGGGAATTTTTTTTCCCGGCGATAACTCGAGTACACTCGCGCGTTTAATACACCGTTAATTTCAAGCTTCAAATTAAGTTTTTCTTTTTCCCGAGACAGAAAGAGAGAGAGAGAGAGAGAGAGAAAGAGTTCGCTCCGAGTTGTGTCAAAAATATTAAGTTCTGTTGCTGCGTCAAGTGAAGCTCAACGCCCCGAACTCTTTTCAATTTGCAATGTTAAATGACTTTTTAATTAGATCTTAATCTAAATTTTCGTTGAGAAGACGCGTTTCGTTTCGAAACTCACGGCAAATCGTACGAGCTGAAATTGAATGCAACATGTACATTCCGTTGAGCATATAAACAAAGTAGAGGTAGCATACACAACACCTAAAATTCAACGCGTGCGAGAACTTCCTTTTCCGCGATGATCTTCATTCGTTTCCGGAATTATTAATTAAATTAGAAACGCCGAACGTAACTTGCACCGCTGGAGCGATGTAAATTTAAAGGATTCCGATTATGATTTTGTCGTCGCCGTCCCCCGCGCGCGGGATCGTGCATATTTGATTGAATGTAACCCGCGAAAGACAGTTCCCAGCAAAGTTTCGAACTTCTCTTCCCGCGAACTCGAGAACATCTGAAAACGGGTTAAGGGTCGGAAGTTTCGCGCCGCCGCTCGCCGCGCGCGCAGTTTATATCCCCCCGGAATGTGTCGAGGGGGAAAAAGTTTTCTCTACTCCCCGATACGGACGCAACTGGTTCTCTCGTCGTCGAAGATTTCCCCGCCGGCGACGACTCGATTCCACGGAACTGCCGAACGCGTCGCGACGCCGCGCCGCCTCGCCCGATTATCATCCCGGCGAGTTTTCCGCTGATTGCGTCAGACGTTCTACGTTCTTTCCCGAATTGCTCAAATTGTTGTGTTCAATTAAGAAGAGAGAAGGGATCGCGCACAACTTTTTCTATATCGCGAGAGAAGCAATTTGTCGAGATCGCCAAATTTGAAGCTGAATTTATGAAAGACAGATATTAAAAAATTAGCAAAAATATTAGTAAAAAATCTAGTAAATTTACGTAAATTAGTAAATTTACATAAGTAAGTTGTTTATAAGTTTGGCGCTTTGACTTTGTATAATTTACACAAATAAACATAATATTGTATAAATATATTAATGTGAATAAAAAGAATAAATTTAAACTAATGAATGAAATTCATTAGTTTATATTAATATGAATTTACTCTTAATTATGACAATAGCTAGTGTATAAATAATATTGTGAAGCAAGAATCCAGAAATTCTGCGATATATTTTTCGCAAAAATTCTCACCTAGAACCATTACGAATGAACGCTGGGTTTGACTGTACAATAAATACAAGCAGAAGGCGCATATTTTTGTTTAGATTGCAACCCTGAAGCATGTGACACTTTCGAGGTCTAAGATTACGCCCAAAGGCACGCATCGAAAGAAAGAAGAGAGATTTCTTTCTCTTGGAATTGATTGCGCGACCCAATCTTCCCAGATATTCTTTCGCACAATGCAAAAACGCGCAACAATGGATACGGTTCTATGAATGTCTCATCGTCGTCGTCGCCAAATATTTCCGACGTACGGTCGATTTTACGTGCTACACGGGCGCAACGTTTGATTACTCCCGCATGATTTCCGAAACAAAAAAAAAATAAAAAAATAAAAACAAGAAGGGAGGGAAGAAAATCGACAGATGGAAAAATCGAACAAGCCGCGTTTCCGGAAGATTCCGCTTTTATCGCGCGCAAATATTTCTTCGTTCCTGATGACGGAACGTCGAACGCACACGCGACGTGTACTCTCTCGTAGGACCAGTATATTCGGTCGATGACCCACTTCGCGCGCGAAGTTACTCGGACGGCACCAAAATTGAACTTGATTGATCGACTTTATTATTTAGCTCTGTCAACCGCATTCTGCAGTTAGAATTTAAATTGTGAAATCAAGAAGACGGTTTTTGTCATACATCTTAATTTATAATATCTAATATCAAGCTAAAAAACAAAAAGAAAACTTCACGAGTATATAGATAGTAATTATTAAAATCTGACTTGTCATCTCTCTCGCCAATTTTATCTTAAAAACAATATTTCATCTATACGTGATAACAAGCCAAGCGCGCTCCGGATGAATTTTCAAATTGAATTCAAATTATTACGTGTATTAGTTTACACGTTTTAAATTAAATAAAAAATTATATTTTGCACGAACATCTGGTACATTGGCTCACGGGACCGAATTAATCTTTGCTAGTTTGATACTATATACGAGCTGAAATTTGTTAAATTTGTTGTAACATTTAGAAAGGTTAATTCAATTGGAAGAAGACATATATACCGTAATTAACGTGTTAATATAATTAAATCACATAAAATAATGTGATATATTATGTAATTATACATATAAAGATTTAAAGGAGAATTGGAATTTGAAATTAGTCTCATTTCGGGGAAATATCTGATGTGATGTAAAGTTCTTGATCTTACATTAAATCTCCACAATAAAAGATCTCCATTTAACCGCTCATTACTTCGACTTCGCTGTTCCTACGAAACGAGCCGTAATAAAAAGGATTCACTTATGCGATAATTATCTACAATTTGGCGAAACTACCCTCTACATCGCGTCGTTGAACTTTTTCAAGAAAAAGTCTCCGTCTTCGATGCAGACAAGTCGGCGTAACCGTGAAACTGTCTCGTGACGGATCGCGGTTCGGTTTTCGCTTCTCTCGAAAGTCCGCGGGAGAAAAACTTTTTCTCGGCCAAAGGCGCTCGTTGTCGATCGGCTGACGGCGACGGCTGTGCTCGCGACACGGCACGACGTTGGGGGCCACTCGGTCGCCGACCCAATTCGCCGTTGGCGATGCCGGGGGGAGAGATAGAGAGAAAGAGAAAGAGGTTTTTCGAACGACGCGCGAAAGTTGAACGTGACCGGCGAAACTTTTCGTGGCCGTGCCAAGCCGAGTTCTCCGCCGACGACAACGCTGCGACGCGACGTACACAAACGCGACGGTTTCTCCGCAGTGACGACCACCCTCGCCCTCGACGGCGACCTCGACCCCCGCGGAGATCCAACTTGTTGTAAGAGACCCTCGGAGAGTTGGCCGTGCGACCGATCGACCGACCTAACGAGGGTAACGACGAGAAATATCGGCCGCACACGAAATCGCCCCGCGACAGCTGCACAAAATCGTGCAAGGGTTCTTCGGGAAACAACTTTATTGCTCTTCGCAGGCCTGACAAAATCACCAACAGGATTGTACTATTATGTTTATTTATATATATATATATATATGTATATATAAAAATATTATACATGTGTGTGCATATTATATAGATACAAGTAGATAAAAATCTGTAAAAATATCATTTTTCCCGTGTGAGATAATGCGCGCCGGAAGGGTTATTGTGTACACATTACGGAAAAAATACGTCACACGCGTGATTGGAGAAATCCAATGTTCACGGGTAATAAAACGTAGGAGGCGCACGACATAATAACAAACAATAATAACGAATAATAAATTGCGATATTCGTGAGTTTAAAAATTGTGTATTAATTTTCCATAATATCATCTCCGCAAAGCACGGTCGTAATACATTACGAATATATCTCTCTGGAGGCGAATTACAAGTGTACGGCACGTGTGAGCGATAAATTTAAGGAAAATTGTGCGAGTTTAAGATACGCGGAATTATATCTCTCCTGACAACGTTATCAATGTTTCACGGGTCGCACGCATCACGGCATAGAACCGCCAACACACGCGCCCACACGTACGCGCTCGCACACGATTTTTCGATTTGTATTTTTATTCCTTTTTTTTTTTTTTTTTTTTTTTTTTTTTTTTTTTTTTTTTTTTTTTTTATTTTATTTCATGGTGATGTTTCGAAATAAAAGCTTCGAGTCGAATTCGCGTCCATATCAATTCGGGGGAGTGTTTTCACGCAAATATAAAACATTTTTACTTTTTTATCGCTGTCGATCTGTCCAGATTGTTGTGTGGTTATTTTATAACCGCCGTGTATATACACGCGCGGCGACAATCCTTTACCCCCGTTGCTCGGCGGTTCGCGCGTTCTATAGTTCACGGCACTCGGTCGAAGTTTTCTATCGGAGAAACTTTTTTTTCCTCCCTTCGCCCCCGATGAGACAGAGAAGCGGCGCGTTCTTAAGGGGTCATGACATCGCTCGGAGCTTTCGCACCGAGATTATCCTCCTCGCCGCTCATCGATAATCGATTATGCGAGCCGATGGTCGCACGTGAGAATCTCAAGGCTGATGTTACACGTGAAGTACAACGGGAAAAACAAACTGTTTTCGCCCCACATCGTTGCGGTTGTTTTGGAGCGAACGTTAGATAATAACGAGCCGGGTGTAACACGGATAAAACTTCTGCAATAGCCTGTTTAAAGCTTTCTTCTCGCTCTCCTTCTTCTCTCTTTCTCGCGTTTTTTATTTCGTTTTTTTTTTTGTTTTTGTTTTGCCGATTCGACGGTAGAAAGTTTAGGGAAAGTCGACCGCCTCTTCTTTTTCTCGCGACGTAAACTTCCAATTGATAGAGTTAATAAAGAGATTAAGTTCGAACCTTGTGTGAGAAACTTATATGTCGGTTCTAATCGCCATCTTTCTCGAATCCATCAACATCTCGCACGTGTCTCGCGCTTTTATCGCATCTCACCCCGAGAATTATCTTACCGCAAGATTGATTTTATCACATTTCGCAAATAACTTTTTCTCCTCATCGCGATTGTAACGAAATCTCTCGCGTAATCGAATTTCGAATTATGACACATTCCCGAGTCGAAATTTTGATGCTACTTTCAAACTTTTGAAGATACTTTGAACCTATTTAACTGACCAATATACTTATTTAAACCTACTTTGACACTTATATTCATTTACTCCTCTTTTGAACCTTTAATTCTATAAATTTTACGTTACTCCTATTTTG
>NW_018020773.1:2799-27469 GCF_002006095.1 Pseudomyrmex gracilis | reverse complement strand
ACCTAACTTGGAGAAAATGGAAATTTGTGACACTTTTAGGTTGAAAGTAGGAGCAAATTTTATCCTTGCAATTGAACCTACTTTACTATCGTAACTCCTATATATAGTAGAATGAGAGGTTCATCAGAGAGTCAAAATTTCGACTCGGGATTTATGCGCTCGAATCGACAATACGTGTGTCAACTTTTATCGAGGATAAAAATATATAGTTCTCACACGGTGGATCAATTTTTATTAACTTTTTCAAAACGATTTTAGCGATGAGACCTCACGTTGTTCCGTTTGAATAAGAATTGGAATATTTCATACAGAGAAAGAGAGAGAGAGAGAAAGAAAGAGAGCGCAATGTTTTATTATTCTACTTTTTATCGCTGCAAAAATCAACAGAGATAATTAAAAGAATTTGTGGAAAGAAAAAAAACATCGCGTTCGGCTCGGGGCATTAAACGCATCGATGAGTCAAGGTTTCTAATCGATAAGTCACGTTCCACTTGCGCCGCTGCCGCGGTATCGAGACGCGCGCTTCGGCAATTTCAGTTTTCCCAGGCGCGATGATAAATCTTTTTCGCGACGCGTAATTGCCGGGGCGGCATATAAAACGATACGCCGTCGGTAAATTAAATCGTAAGTGGAAAGTAGTTAAGGCTCGCCATTTGTCGAGTGCGCGCGCGCGCCACTCAGACGGTGGATGAAGTGATTATTGTCGGAATGCGGTCAGGCGGGTACGAAGAACGAGCACTCGCGGGTACACTTCGTTTCCCGTGTTTTTCTTTCTCTGTGATTCGGGTAATTTATCGTCGTAACTGCAAAGAGAAAGAGAGAGAGAGAGAAAGGAAGATAGAGAAAGAAGAGGAGAGAAAGAGAGTAAACCGCGTGCCGCGCGGCGCATCGAGAGTATAACCGTACATAATCCCGCTAAACGAAAGGAAACGTAAGCAAACCGTCGAGCGGGGCGATCCATTGAGAATTTATAGGCGGATTTATTGGTCATTATCACGACCACCCGGACCGGTTGAGCGGCAACTATTGGCATAAACGCGCGAGAGATAATAATCGCGGAAGGCATTATATGTACATTGAAATTAATTACAATGCGCGATATAAAGTTTAAACGTTGTTGTCGGGATGGGGAAAACTAGACTACGTAATTATGTCGACTCGCATGTATCTCGTTAATTAATAATGTCTCTTCGAATATTTTTGTTTTTTTTTGTTTTTTTTTTTTTTTTTTTTTTTTTTTTTTTTTTTTTCTGTATTTCAACACGCGTGTAATTGTTGCTGATAAGATTTTTTTTTCGTCAAATAGAAAAAGAAAACGTTGTGTTGCACATCAAATACGAAAATTATTTGTGCTAGACAAGCTTTAATAGAAAGTAAAGTCAAATATCATAAGTTTACTTTAGCCGGGCGAAGCCAACGTTCTACCTGACATCGCTTTACTCTCTACTTTCAGTAGCGCAAAATGGGTAACCTTTGTGGCGCAACTGACATAATATTGACTACGTGAAGATCGACGTAGTCAGCTAAACGTGAAGAGGGATGCAAGTAGTGATGCTACCGACACTCTCGCATAAAGTATCGTGTGGATGCACCATGTGTTGCACGATCTCGCGCAAGTTATGGTTAAAACGAAACAACAAACAATCGCGCGAATAGAAGTTTTTTCTTTCTTCGAAAGTGATGTATCTCTCGTCTCCGATACAATCGCTATGTTATAAAGAGTTTGAGAATCTTTTTGAAATGAATGTATGAAAATAATATTTGCAACAAACGAGAGTTGTTTCCATATGAGATCTAGATATATAGCATGGGTTAATATAATACCCAGAGGGCGGTGTCGCGACATTCCACCCGGGGCACTCGTCCCTCACTCGGGAATTGCGAGTGGATATTGCTTCGAGGGCCATCACTAGACGCAAGACCGTCCTTTGGCGGTCGGTTGCCCGTAGGTGGCAACGAAGGAGATGGCGAAGGTGGTGGTTGTAGGTTGAAGCTACATGGCAGCGTGGTGGTAACTATAATGAGTGGCGGCTGTGTGAGTGAGGCAAAAGGAATGAGGGAGAGAGAGGGAGAAGGGATATATATATATATATATATGTATATATATATGAGGGTGAGGAATGAAGGCGAAGGGACGCGAAGGGGAGGAGATTGGGTCGAGCAAGGGCGAGATGGGCGAAGGGTGCCGTGCCGGGTGGCAAAGAGCGAGGAGAGCCGCGAGGGGGTGAAACGGCAAGGGCGAGTGTGGGAAAACGTGTAGCCTCAGCCTCCACCCTTTTCCACCCATCGACCACCCTCTGCCGCTGCTGCTCGGCGGTCCAAGAGGGGGCGGAGGAAGAGGACGAACTGGGAGGACAGAGGGTGGTCAGGGGGTGGCAAGCAGGAGGAAAAAGGGAACTCGGGGGACGGCCGCGGGGGGCACGGTGAAAGGAAGGAGGGGTTGTCGCACGCCTATCCGCTCGATAGCAGCTTACAGTCCGTGCACGTTCGCTACCTTCCCTAGAATTTCGCGCCCTGTGTCTCTTTTCCCGTTCTCCTTTCGAAATTTCGTCCGAAAAAGGCACCCCTGTGATCGTGGCGAATGCATACAACGCTTCGAGATTTCGCTCGATTGCCGTCCGAATCTTATTTCGCAACTTGCTGCAGAACGTCTTTCTTTCTCTCTCTCGGGTACGATCGAACACGATTCCATTCAAGATGTCTCTTGAAGATCTGAGACTTAGAATGTTCTTTATTATTGCTGGACTGGTTGACTTTACTTAAGCAAACTTTATTGTTCGCGAATTTATTTATTTTATCCTGTATCTTTCAGCTAGAAAAAGAACATTGAGATTGTCAAATTACGTTTATTTGGCTCGCTTAGTTTAATCGAGTCTCCACCCTGAGTAAAAACAAGACAGCAATAAAGTGCTCTTGAGGAGCACGTCTTAGATGGACCTTAGATTAGGGTTTCCGAAGATCCTTTCCTTCTGGAAAGCACTATGTAGGCTATCGAATGACGATTATACACTAGGACCGGCTGTTTCTTACCTTTGGCGCCTTTGTGAAACTGTATCTCATTGTGTCTCAGATAACACAGTGAGAGAGAGAGAGAGAGAGAGAGAGAGAGAAAGAGAGAGAGAGAGAGAGACGTTGGCGAAAGGTGGAATTACTGCGAGACGCGCTCTCCCGCGGCCTTAGCGAGCGTGAAGCCGTTGTCGCTCAAGATCTCCCGTTTGAATTGTCCACGAAGAAGAACGTTTCTTCCTATTATCTCGTTTTAACAGCCGGACGCGACGCGCGCGTGATACGCGTGGCGGGCCGCGCGTATCGGGTGAGGAAAGTCGCTTCAAAGTCGCGCGAAGAAGTGCGAGCAAATTTGCTTTAAATTTTTTTTCTCTCTCCCTCTCTCTCTCTCTCTCCTACACACGCACTCTCTTTGCACCCTCGTGGCTCGTTTTAATTAAAAAAGATTCTCGACCGTGCGCGAACACAAAAGCTGAAATTACTCGCGAAGCGGCGGCGACGGTGACGATGACGACGACGACGACGACGACGACGACGACACCATCACCACGTTGAGCAAAAAAGCAGCACCAACGTCTTGAGACTTTCGCGCAAGGGATATCATTAAGCACACCTGGATGTAATACGTGCTCGTTCGCAAATTGTGGCACTGAGATATACCCCGTCTCTCCCCCAACCCCTCCTTTCCAACTTCCTCCCGGCGTCCTCGCCGACACGAGACGCTGAGGGAAAAGAGAGCAACGTTAGAACGCTCGACCGTTTCCTAGGTCGCCGCCGACGGGTCTTCGTCCTGGAAAACCCTGAAAATTGATTTTCCAGGCGCGGTCTCCCGCGTTACCCACGCACAGGTCTCTCTCGGTTGCATCGATTTTCACCTGGCTTTCCCCCTGCCCGCCATTCCTCTCTCTCGCTCTCTCTCTCTCTCTCTCTCTCTCTCTCTCTCTCTCTCTCTCTCTCTCTCTTTCGCCACCTATCGTGTATCTCGCTTCTCTTCTCTTTCTCTCTCTCTTGCCGCCGCCTCGTCGCTCACCGCCAACGCCGACTCAAACCGGGCGTTCATTCAGAATCGGAGAGGAAAAAAAGGAACGAAAATCTAGGTCAATGGAGGTTTGAGAAATTTGCGATAGTCGCCGCCGTGTGCTCTGCCGTTGCGGCTCCGTTGCCCGTCCGAGCGACGAGCGAGGAATATCGTCCGTGTCGATTTCACGCCTTTTCGCACGCGAATGTACCCGACGATCGAGGAACTCGCGCGTTCGACAAAGCGCGGGTTCTAACAATGCTCGTCGGATTTTCGTCGACGACGATTAAGATGTCCGAAGCGAGACGGATTTATGCGAATCTCTGCCAAACGTTCGAGGATTTACGGCGCAATAAAAACCCGAGCGCTAGAGTTCATGCGTCGCAGGAAGAAAATATTTTCAAGGTTTGCCATTTTGTTCACTTCACGGATGTGTAGTAAACATTGCGTGTTTTTATTTATTCAATGAGAAAGAAACAATCGCGAGGGAAAGTACCAACGAAAGGAAAAGCCAAAAGAGAAGAAAAGTTAAAGAGAAGCAGAGAGAGGCTCTCCGATTTAATTCGCTGCCACATTACTGAAATTTCTCGCGAGATTAACGAAAGGTCCGGGGCGCGCGTAATCGTGACGAGTTAGCGGCCGTTTAGATTATAAATCATAATAATCATCTCGCGCGCGCTAAATGATAGTCGAGATCTTCGCGGTTCCCTCGCGTGTCGTTACCGTCGCCTGGAAATGAAGGAGGAGGGTCGGAGTCGTGCATTAGAAAAATATCAAGAGCGATATTTCTTCTCGAGCGCGCGTTATTCGCCGCGCCTCTCCCTCGTGTCGGCAACGAGACCGTCGGAGTAAAGGGGGTGGAAAATGGGCGAGAAGAAAAATGCGATACGGAAGGTCCTGTTGCGCTCTCTGATATCCGAAACTCCATAAAGCGAGTTAAGTCGGACGTATCGCGGCAGCGGCGGCAACAGCTTTCATCCTCAAAAGTTGAGAAAGTTTGGCGCGACGCGATAATCTCACCCCCGAGTTTTGACTGTTATATCGCAATATGATGAACTGTAAATCATTTTGGAAGCAAAGAAGATACTTGTTGCGGATAAAATCCTCGGAGAGCAATTTAATTTTGGTCGTTGTACTTTTCTTTTTTTTTTTTTTCGAAGAAGCTACGTAATTGCGATTAGTAAGTTGGTTCCCGTATTAAGAAAAAAGATTCTTGGAAATATATTATGCAAAAACCCCAATGTATTTTTAAGATTACGATCCGTATCATGCGAATAAAAAATGTAGAATTCATGAAGAATTGCAGTCGCAATTAATATTTTATACGACTGTCAGCGGATACCAGTGTGTGATTAATATCGCGATACCAAATGAAATCATGCTAAAATTAATTATTCACAGATATTTTTGGTTTTCACAGATTGGAAATATTATATTTAGATTTCGCATATTGTGTATCGATTATGTATCAAGTTGCATGGTTCAGAGAGGAGGAGAGATACATCCATTAATATAAAAATATGTTACACGGCAAAAATAATATACGTAAATTATTTGCGCAAACTAATGCCTCCATTACGGAAAAGTATTTGCATTGATATTAATATTTATGACATGTATCTTTATTTTCCATATTTTATTTCTGCTTAATAATATTACCGGATATTTATATAAAAAAACGTATATATCTTGTTGCTTTTTTTTATTTTTTACGTTGTTAAACGCGTCGTATTAATACCGTATCAAAACACATACAAAACATGCTGATATTACTAGCCATTTGTGAGCAAAATGTTCATCAAGAGTAGCGCCAAAAATTAATGCGACATTTGAACTACAACATCCATAAAGAAAACTCTCGAGAGCACGAGATCTGTACTTTCGATTATTTTCTCTCACTCGTAAAATTCCCATAAATTCCTATAATTTTTTGATCTCAAAAAAAAAAAAAACTTCCCTCCGAGAGCACGTGGAATTTCAAGTTTCACCCCGATTACGTCCATATCAGAGACGAGTCAAAATTTACGGACGATCCGGGCGACGGCGCGGCGCGGGAACCGGCGCATTTGCTTTCCAACGGCGTACGCGGGAAGGAGCACACTTTTCACACCCTCGCTCGAAACACCATAAAGCACCCCGGTGAGGCGGGAAGGTCGAGCGGAGTCAAGTTGGGTTAGGTTAGCGTCGTGAATGACGGAGGAGGGTCGCATTTCGCCCCGATAAAGTTTGTTCGATCGGCCGTTAGTCTCCTTCTTATGGTCTCTTGCGCCTCTCTTCGTCGCGCTAAAACCTCAAGCCGAAGCTCACACGTGAGTTCATCGATAATGTAAGCAAGAAAATTTTTTAAAACTTTCAAAAGAGGGAAAATAAAAAAATTGTGACTAATCTAAATGTTTCGATCTTCTTTTAAGTTTTCGTTTGAATACAAAAATTGAACGCGCTCGCGATATTCCATTTTTTGAAAAAATTGTTTCCTAAAATTTATCTCCGAGTATTATATAATAATTAAATACGTAAACTTTGTCTTGTTTATATTTATATATATTATTGTTTGAACAAAAAGAGAGAGAAAGAGAAAAAGAGAAAGAGACGTGTCTTATTAGTGTCAAAGTTCGAGACCGCTATTTCCGTTGAGCCGGCGTTACGTACACGCGCGCAGTTCGTGCCTTTTCCCACGGACTTGGAGGTCGGGCACGTTGTGCCGGAAAGCGTGCAACGGCCGCGGACGAGCTTTTAACTTTGTTCCGAAGTTCTCCAAGGTCGTGCCGGCGCGGCGCGCCCGTTGTAGGTCGGTGCCACTGGAGTAAAGCAGCGAGAGAGAGAATTTCCCGAGGCCGCGTCATAAATCTCTATCTACTACCGGGGGTAAACGCTCGCGGGATAGACTTTGGCGACGACTGTAATTTCGCGCCACTGGGGTGTTGTCTCACTCCACGTGCACACGCGAGTACGTGTATACTTGCAAAAGTGTCTTTGTGTGCGCGCGCTCACTCCTCCCCCCTTCTCTCGTTCCCCGCAAGCGGTGAAAGATTTATTTGGCACGTTTTCTTATACGCGGCTGAAAAGAAGAGACACTTATTGCTTCGACGTTGCGGCGTTTCTCCGGTAATAAATATATCGGTATTATCGATAAATCGGGGCCGAACACGGAAGAATATTACTTTTCCAACTTCTCTATTAACTTCCTCGTTACATGCAAACTTTTAAACAAGCCCCAACGTGATATAAACTTGAGGTATTTAATGCTCATTTTCTGCGAGAGAGGAAAATCCTCTATGTATTTTTTTTTTTTTTTTCTGATACACTTTAATAATAAAATTTATACTCTGTAGAATTATCCTGTCTCTGATTTCTACGTGCCCAGCGTGTGTCTCACATTACAAGTCCGCACTTTACTACTGACAAATTACGGCAAAATCTCGTCTTTGCGTATTTTAAACGGAGTTAAGCTTCCATTTCGGAGTCGCTAGGTGTGACACGTATAAATTAGCGTGACGTAAGACGTTCACCTCTCTGGGACAAATCTTTACGCGCGGTGAGATCACACGCTAACTTCGCGGTGCATAAATAATTTTATTTGCATAATCATTGACCGAACTTCCACAAGAGCGGCGCATTGTTGTTTCTGACCGAGCGTGAGAGGACGGAACAACAAGGCGAGAGAGCTACGCGATTTAACTTTGTTTACGACAAAAGTAAAAGAATCGACCGTCAGTCCAAACTATTTAATCCTTTTCCGTCGATTTTGCTTTTGTAACTTGTGCTCGAGCCGAAGAGAGCCGCGTGGCAGGGTTTAGCCGCCAAATTACCGCGTGCAGTTTCGCGGAAAATACGCCCGAAAAGCAAAACTACCCGAGGGATTACTTAACAACAACGCGCGATCGCTCACTCGTTCGTTCGGGTACCTATGTAAAAACGATCGTTTGAATTTTCCGCACGCATCGCCGACTCGCATAATCGCGGGAAAATCGGCACGAGTGTCTTTTAAGCGTCGCCCGTTAAGCGCCCGTGCGTGTTTACTTTTCGCGAAACGAAATAAACTATCGCCGCGCTTGTTTGCCAGACATTCATACGTCAATATTTAGAACGAATTGTGTTGTCGTTCATACGATTCACCGCTGTTTGTACGCTATTTATACGCGCTATTTATTATTTATACAATGAAAATTTGCGATTCGCGACGCTAATTGACGCTCGTCGCTTATGTAACATTCAAGCGGTCAACCGCCGCCGCGCGCATCCGAAAGATTAATTTATGCGTCTTCATTAAACGCGCGCGAGAATTTCTCCTTATTTCCTCGTGTATTCGCGCTCATGAATTCGATGATGGACAATTACATAAGATTTCTTTCAATACACATCGTGAATCGAATCGCGTCTCTCATCACGCGCGAAAAACGACGATAATAGGAAACGTTAAATTGATAATAGAAAACGGAACGCTTAATCAATATCTGAAATACCTAGAAACTGCCATCTTATCGGAGTGACGTAATTAAATCGATTATTTAGGAAATTAGATAAACGAAATTGAGTTATCAGATCGATGCTGAAATTAAGATTTTTGTGCGATCAAAAAAGAGAGAGAGAGAGAGAGAGAGGAGATAAATAGAGAACGATTGGAAATGATTTTATCTCCCGAATCGAAAATGCAACCTCTGAAATTAATGCGAATCTCCGATGAATAAACCTCAGAACGATGATTTTATAGTAATCCCGGGCAAAACGATACCGGCGCGAAGCATCGACAATGAAAACAACAATGGTTGTCATTTCTATTACAATAGACACGCTGCGCTTCTGTTCTAACAATTCCATTATCTCCGCGCGAGAGATTCTCACCGGGCGGAGGCTTTATTATGCCTATCAGAAAATTTAGATCGTTTATTTAATGGGATATAAATAGTCGTGCGCGGCCTATTAACAAAATACGGAGTATTTCGCGCGGAACAATAGCTTTGCGAAGTCATTTGGCCGTTCACGCGACGACTGCAATTATACGTTTCGTTATAATGGCGCCGCAAGTAAGCAATTTACTGCTTAATATTACGCAATTAAAATTAAAAAATGGATCTCGTAATACTGTGGGTTGGGGGAGGGGGGGAGGGAGGAAGGGGAATGTCGAAGCTATTAAAATTTTTAAAAAGTCGCTCCGGTGCGCTTCGATGATGCATATAACATGCGCGTGTAGCGTGCGCGATAATAATTTCATCCTTTCAACTTTTATTATACGGTTAAAATTATATCCGAAGACGTAAAAAAATAAAAAGAAAAGCGTGTTTAGCTTAATATCCTGTTTAAAAATTGTAGGTGTGCTCGTTTATTTTAAATTACAGCTGATAGGAGTGATTAAAAAATGTATGCGCGCGTGTTACTTTCGCTCTGAAATAAACGAAGTTCATTATAATCGCAAAAAGTGGCCATTGTGTTGCCGCGCCATTAATTTATGCAGTTAAGTAATAGTTTTTATTATTCCTCACTTTTTTTCGCAGGGAAATGTCTACACCTAAGTGGTCTCACGCCCGAACCATTGACAGCGGACGACGATTACAAGCTTTTGGGCCTCGGCATCGGCTTCACAAATATGGTAGCACGTGCGACGAAAGGCAGCGCGGATCTTACAAGAAAGGAAATTAAAGAAGGTCAGTTCCCTAAGGTTCTCTCCGAAATGAGATAATTATAAAAAAAATCTCAGACGAAAAAAAAATTATCGCATAAAACCGGTATCGCGTTTTCTACGGAGCTCAGCGGAAAAATTAATTTGAATTTTGAATTACACACCCAATGTTATATAATATTTTATCGTACAATTTATATTTTACATAATACGAAAAAGTACAATGGAATATTTTATCTCAATTAAAATTTGCGAGAACAAATTTAATCTCGTCATTTTCACTATAATCGTATTTTAAACATTATTAGTGAATTATATATATAAAATATTGACTGCAAAAAAAATTCGCAACCTTTTTTTTGTAATATGTGATCAAAATTAGTAAAACATATATATATATATATATATATATATATTTTTTTTAAACATATATATATATATATTAAACATATATATACGATTATGTATTTAAAGATTCAATTTATCGCGATTTTGGATTTTTAAGAATTTCTGCATACTTTTAAATTTCAGAAACTACATACACACACACACATATTTGTCCTGATAAAATTTTATCTGGTAATATTTCATGATATTCGCTAAATTCTGAAGACTGTTGAGCGCAAAATGTAACAATGTTGCGCATGTGTGTGTACGTGTGCTCTAATCATCTTTCTTCTTTTTACGTTCGGAAAACAGAACGTTGATTGGTCGTAACGTTTATCGTCGCTGGTGTAGCGATGTGGAGAAACGTAGACAGCAGAACTTGGGTCGAGCTGTAATCATAGGCAGTCGAACTTGTGCAACACAGAGACAGTGTGTGTGTGTCGACCTATCGCAACCTCACGTTCTTGCCTGTCGCAACCTCGATCTCGACAATGATTGGTTCGCTTAAATTCCTATCGGTCACTTTTTTGGGTGCTGTCTTGCATTAAGCGTGGACCGCGAACGATTCAGTCGCGCCACCCGGTGGCGTAGTAGTAGTACCTATATCTCTATAAGAACTCACACACAACATAGCCGATGGTTGTGTATGTCTTCTTCCGAAGTTCGATATAGGATATTCTCGCGTCTATATGCTTCGTGCATCGTGACTCAGAGTCATATTTCTTCGATACTCGGAGCCAAAATCACACTTAAAAAAAATCTTGCTCAAATAAGTAATAAGTGTTTAAAAAAACAAATTAAAATAAATATTATTCGGACGAAGTCTAGATTCGGTGGTAAAAAAAAAAAAAAAAGTAATTGGAATGATATTCGACGCGATGTGTGTGCCGGGCCAAAGTTCAACAAAAATTCTCTTAACCGCACGATGGGAGAGCGAATTGTACAACATCGAGTGCCGAGTATCCATGTGATTTGTGTGTGAATTGATTCACAAGTGACATATTACGGGATCGCGCCGTCGGATGCGTGGCGTGCGTGTCAGTATTGTCGAATCAACAAACGTGCTCCGAAATTCTCACGAAGGAGCTCCTCAACTGAACTCAGCCAAGATAAGACACCGATTGTGTTGCGTCGTCGTCGTGCCGAATATATGACGCTCGTATGTTTTCAAAGCGTCCATGTTCGCCGATTTTTTTTTCACTTCGAAGCAGTCCACTTATGCTAATACGATGGAAATAACGTTACGCAGTAAAAAATCGAGAACACCGGTCAATAAACAAATAACCTCTTATATTTATTGTACACGTTACAACATACACACACACACACACACATACTTTAAGAATACGTCATAGAATGTTTCAACATATAATATTCTTTTCTTAATAATAAAGGGGACAAATAAATGTAATTGCATAATTAGAGATTTAAAAAAATATAAATAAAATAAATTGCATTACTATACGCGTAGGTTAGTTGTGTACAGGTAATAGATTTTGAAACCGAGTTCAACAGTGTCTTAAAACAAAAGGTAGCACGTCCCGAGCTGAAATAGATGATTCATATTTAGCAATTGTTTTTCTGCTGTTCTCTCAGCGTCATATCGCGCTGACAAAACTTTATTTATCGCTTTCGTTCCGAAATTTGTCGAACAATAATACACGTCTGTGTGTGAAACACATCCCGTCAATTACGACGGTCTCGTTCTTTCGGGAAACATCGAGGGAACGTTGCTCGTAAAACAGTTGGCGAGAATGTGAATCGTGAACAAATTTCCATCGACGCCATTTGTTCACAATTCATCCCTGTTACAGTCATCGTTAAAACATGGGTACATACCGTGCGTGTGTCTTTGTAGATCGTGATCGAGAGAAGCGCGTTTACCGTACTGATGATGGTTGTCATTTAGCACCGAAATCCAATCTTCCTTCTCTGATCGCGAAATAGAATCCATTGGCGTGCACTAGTTAACGAAATTTATTTAGTTAACGGCTTAAACGCGATACCGGTGGTGTGATATTCGGACCGAACAACGGACAACACACGCTATAACACGCGCCAACTAAGCGGGACGCGGGAACAGTGATGCCAACTGTGTTCGCGTCCTAAAGGCGCTTATTCATCGCAACGCGGTCGCGATCTCCGCCTTGTCGAAAGTCGTGTAGACCCCTTCGATTAAAAAATGTCGCGTTCCGCATGTACGAGCTGTTTGAGTTTTTCGAACGATGTGGGAGAAAAAAAAATAGACGCGTGCAATCGTCTAGATCTCATTCGCGAAGAATCGCGGAAGATCGTAGAAATTCACGCTGGAAGAATTGCGGAGACACGTTGCGTAATCGCGAATCGAGAATCACGCTGGAGTGATGCAATTCTTCACATTCTGTGAGATAAAAGCCTCGTACGCATTTAAGCCTCGCAGTAATATTAATAGCCTTGGTTTTTTTTTTTTGGTTTTTTTAAATCGCACACTCCAAGAGAGTGATCTTTCAATCTTAGCTTCGTCTAAAAGATGATAAGCGTCGCGATAATTCAATCTTGTAACATATGTACGAGAATTATATTTTTTGCTCGATTACGCAAGCGAGTTATTGTCACTTATCCGTATTTCGATGCTCGCTTCGATTTTTCTATCTGCGATGTCACCGGATTCATTATGTCGCTTTGCTTTTTTTTTCCCCCTCTCGGTTTTTGCTCTCGTTTCTCGCAAACAGTCAAAAAATTATACGACACCATTTCTGGAAGACAAAGTTCGCTGGCTATCCGTAAAATTGTCTCATGTCTTGTTATATTTAAAAGCGTACAAGAATAATTCGATTACCGATCAACTAATTGCTCGTGCCAATTTCTCGATTCTTTTCTCGTTGAAATCGCGACTTTTCATTGAAAATTCATCAGCAATGTTAATGAGATATTTGAAGCATTTTGGGACGATCGAGAAATACAGTCAATCTGCTGCTCTTTCTCCGATATAAGATACTCGATAAACTAATATGGAAACCTGCGGGAGCGCATAAAAGCGAACACACGGCGAGAGTGATGGTGTTCTGCTTTACTCGCTGCTTCGAATGAAATTACCGCATCGGTTGCGGCAATATTTAAGGTTTTCGCCGATACGTTTATTACGTTATAACCACCGACGCAGTTCGGAAAAGCGCACAAACAGCGGCAGTCACTTACGTGGCACAAATCCGTAAAGTGTCGAAAATGATAGGTCTGTCGAATACAACTGTTTTAAAGTCGTGAGGAAAAACAATTTATCTCTGATATTACTGTGCGGAAAAAAAATTACTTACAATTGTTCTTTCCTCCATTTCAAAAGTAGTCACGTGAGTTGCCAATCACGTGACTATAGTTTGAATGACCAATGGACTAATCAAAATCAATATAAAACCGAAAGCCAAGTGCATTCTAGTGGTTCTGTGTAATCTCAACAAGAATATCAATCGCATTTGTAATCAGTCGCAAGAATGTCGCAACAATCGTTTCTTTTGTTTTACAGGTAGTCACATCTTACTCGAGAAGTTGCGGAAATATAAGCCAAAAATCGCCGTTTTTAACGGCAAACTCATCTACGAGGTGTTCTCGGGGAAAAAGGAGTTTGGATTTGGAAGGCAGCCTAACCTCGTTGAGGGCACAAATACGGTAAAATGCGGCCATTGTTGTTTTGTTTTTTTTTTGTTTTGTTTTTTTTTTGTTTTGTATTTTCAACAGTTTTGAAAAGTCTGTTAAGTTGAAACATCTTTACGTTGTGTTGCAAAAAAATTTTTTTTTCTTTATAAAATCGTCAATTTTGATGTTTAATTTTCTAAGCAAACTTTTCATCTTTTGATATTGCGTTTACAGTACATGTGGGTGATGCCTTCGAGCAGTGCGAGGTGTGCCCAGTTGCCACGGGCTGCCGACAAGGTGCCATACTACGCGGCTCTGAAGAAGTTCCGTGATTATCTGAACGGCACGATCTCGCATCTCGATGAATCGGATATCGTGTTTGCGGACTCGAAGCTCAAGAAGAAAGAACATGAGGCTATTGAAGATAAGAAGCCGGTGTACGACGATTTGCCGGATGGCGAAAATCGCATCACGGAGATCAATGGCACGGGCGTGAAGCAGGAAACGGGTTTAATACCGGGCAAGAAGAAGCGCGGCCGGCCAAAGAAAATCAAGAATCCGGAGGATCAGCCGCCGCCGGATCCCGAAAAGTTGGACGCGAATGGTGAGGTCATCAAGAAACGCCGCGGACGCCCCAAGAAAATACACCAGCAGCAGAAGCAGCTGGAACGGGAGAATCGCGAGAGAGAGCAGCAACAACAGCAGCATCACCATCAGGCAATGGGTCATCTGAACGACGGCTACGGGAACGCCGTAACGAATTGCTTCTCACCGCCGCTAATGTCACCGCCGAAAACGTTCCCGCACATGGCGCCGTATTCTCAGCCGCCGCCGATGAACGATGGCTACTTCGGCCAGGGCATGAACGACAGTCCGTACAACATGAGCGCGAAGCAGAGTCCGGTGCATCTGCAGCACTACAGTCAGAGTCCCAAATCTATGTCGCTATCGTTTACGCACTCAGACCTGTCGTCGGAGATCAATACCGCAATCTCGTCGGAAAACAATCTGGAACCGTCGCCGCTCACATCGCCCAGCGTCGAACATCCGGACTTTGAACCGCCTACTACCATGTCGCAACAGAACATGAACAACGACCATCGTCAGTACAATCCGGCCGGTGGACCCGATTCGACCGGTCATCACGGCAGTCCCGGTACTCCGTCGCACAACAGCTACGCCAGCTACATGGGCTATCACGATCAGACGGAGACACATCAACCGCACCCGCATCAGACTACGTCGACGCCGCTTAGCCAGACCCCCGACGACCACTCCCATCACTCGCATCAGACGCCACCGCATCCACACACGCCCACTCACACGTCCATGTCTCCGCATCACCCGCACGAACAGTACGGAATCAAGCGGAACTCCGGCCAGGACGTGGCGTCCAAGAGTCTGAGCGATCTTGAATCTCTCGTGGATCAGATCCCGAGCATAACCGACGGCGGCAATCAGCGCCTGCAACACCCGCATCCGGGTATGCCTGGCGACGATAGTCTTACGGAGAAAATGGACGCCCATCATCAATCCTACATGTCTGGTTTTGGCAGTATGTCGAGCGGACCGAGCGGTATGACCAATTACAGCCCGCCATTACCTCCGGGCGGCGGAATCTATCCCAGCTCGCTGCATCATTCGCCTAACGACACCGGTTACCAGAGTCTTTACGGAATGAATAGTCGTCATCAGGACTCCCAACAACAGCAGCAACAACATCAACAGCAGCAGCAACAGCAGCAGCAACATAGCAAGTCCTATACGGTGGAGAACCTCGCGTCTAGCAACTACACACCTAGTATGAACCACTCGACGCACCCCGGTAACTCATACCCGAACATCATACCGGGTCCACACTACCCGGTGCCGATGAGCTCGGCCAATAGTTACTTGTTCCCCGGTCTTGAGGCCTCCACTTTGATGCAGGCACGTTCGTATCACGGGATCGGCGGGATGAGCAGCATGGGCGGTATACATCCGTCCGTACATCCAATGGCGGGGAATTACCCGTACAACGGCTCGTACTCGAGCTCGTTTGACGCTTACCCGGCGCCACCTGCGGGCATACACGCGCCAAGCGCCAATTATCCCGGCTACGTCGGCACGGCTGGTGCGGCGCCTACCACGACCTCGCCGCCGTCCTACCTCGCACCGTCGCACCACAGACCACCGGTCGATCTCTCGTACGATGGTGTATGATAATCGATGTGAATCAGCAACTGTCGTTTTTCACCCACTAATCAATCAACCAAGCAACCCTCCCCAACATCAGCCCCCCCTGCGCAATCTGCCGATCTCCTCTTGTGCGCGCGCGAGCGACGCGCGCCGCCGCGTTTATCTTTTCTACGTATTTTTACAAACGTCTCTTAAGGCTCTCAACGTCGGGGGCATCGTCGCGCGTCGTTTCCCTGAAAAAAAAAAAAAAAAAAAGAAAAAAAACGTCGTCTCTTCTCCTCTCACTCTCATCTCTCGAATCGCTCGCAAACTTATCGCGCTTGCGAGCGATTTTTGCGCGCGCTTTTTGGCTTTCTTATCGATCTGTCTGTCTATATATTCTCTCATAGACTGTCTTTTTCTTTGGTCTTTTGCTCTGATCGATTCCGCGAACGCGATACTCCAAAATTGATGGAAAATAGACATGTGTGTGCTTTGTTATTTTCTTCGCGTCTCTCTTTACTACTTAATTTCCCCGGATAAAAATAACGATAAATTATGCGCGACTTATTCGTTAAATAAACTTGCGATGTTTGATTTTGTTTTTTTATAAAAACATCTGCTCCGGATTGACTATCGAAATTCAACATATCTGTCGAGGATAACAATCTTCTTTCTGTTGAAGAAAAGTTGACATCATCAATTCTTTGCCGAGGACACAACAATATGCGTCTATTTTGTGTCAATTTTGGAACACCTCTCTCCGGTGTTTCTTCTTGCAATTCTTTCTGCAGCCTGCTTTTATTTTATCAACGCGTTTTCTCTATCTATCTCTTTCTCACACACACACGTACAAATATTTTTTCTTCTTTTTTTTTTTTTTTTTTTTTATCTCGCGCTCGATGTGCGATTACGCCGTGAGTAATTACGGGCGCGCGGTTCGGGAACGGGAAAACTGCTCGTGAAACGCGACCATGGCTCACGCAACGAATGAGAAACGTAAGCCTCCGCTAGATTAGGTTTGCCGATCGCGTTCTGCACCGTTAAAATACACATATACACGTATACACATGAACACGCACATCGATAACCGTGACGATAAATGGCGACCTTAAACGTCGTACTGATCGCGATTACAAATTCGGCCGACGTAGCCGAGGTCAGCCGAGCATGTAATTGCTCTGTCCCTTCTTTTTTTCCTTCTCATCGATCAGCTGGCATCGATCATCCACCGATTGCTTGCGAGCCACATCCGCCGAGCTTAAAACCATCGAAAGAGCACGTTTCCGTCTTCTCGTGTTTCGAAAAGAAAGAAGTTTTTAATTGCAAATGGTACAAACAGCGCAAGGTCCAAAACTAGTACAAAAAAAAAAGAAAGACACCGTGTTTTCCGCAACTCACTTGCGTGATTATATAACGCAGCTTTCCAAAATCAATCAAAAAGGTCACCAACGTCGGGGCTTTTGGTTTATCTTTGACGGAGTCAAATCGCAGAGAAAGAAATGATCGGGAATTAAAAAACCGGTGTAATTCGGAACTCACGAATTTTGATGTCATAACAGTGAAATGCTTATATGTTTATTGATTGATTGATTGATTGATTGATTGATGCCATTTTCCCTGACACAGAATGCATAATATGTGCATCAATCAAAGTTAATGACTGACAACGATGAGATTACTTTGTCATCGTTTATTTGGTGATGAAAATACGACGACCGGTATAAAGATAATTCTTTTTTTTTTTTTTTTTGTTTTCACATTTATTCATTGATAATGAGAGATGAAATGCTCGCCGAAATCAGAACTTCGGATTCGTCTCTTAAAACATGACTGTGTGCGCGAGTGGAACGGCGGCAACGTTTACTTACATGTGTGTGTGTATAGCGCGCACTGCGATTTATTATTGTTGGCTTGTTACTGTTGTTATTATTGTATTATTATTGCGTGTTTGATTAATTAACGCGCTGCGCTTCAGACCGCATTGCGTTTTATTCTGTTATTATCGAAAACAGTTTATGCTCGATGTTTCTCAAAACATCGATTATTTCCATCTATTTTATGGACGACGACGACGACTACTTGACGAACTGTCAACTTGATTTCTTTTACGTCAAATACTCATACGATTTTCTCAATGTGTCAAAAAAAAAAAAAAAACATCGAAAAATTTGCCACCTCGACAAAAACTTAAGCTGAAAGTCTAGAAGAATCTTTTACGAACTTAATGTTAGAAATAAGAAAATAGTGTAAAAATAAAAAAAAAAGACAATTTTGCAATTGTTAATCGACCTTTGCTGATTGCTGATCGTGTCTCGAAATCGCGGTTTTTCCGACGAACTGTAAATTTTCAGTGCCGACTAAATTGAAAAAAAAAAAAAAAAAAAAAAAAAACATGCTTTTTATTCGCATATTGAAGATGTTCGTTTTGTTACACCAAGTATTACACACAGACAAAGCTGAGTTAGTTATATCTCAGAAAAAGATAAATATCTATTACATAATAAAAAATGTATATCTGAAGACGAGCATGTTATAAAATAAACGCCAACCGAAGCGTTCGTCCTCATTGACGTAATTAACGATGAACAATTTGTATACTCGTTATACAATCGAGTGCCGAAACCGTTTCGCGCGCGTTCATGAGGACGCTCTCTGTGAAATAAGTTCCGTTCGGTTGTGTCGTAAAACGAGGCATTTTGTTGCCGATATAGCGAGTTAGTATCTAAGTGTTTAGATGTGATAGAGAACACACGGTAAAATTGTGTGCGATTGCAATTACTCGGTTGTGAAGTTACGTTTTCACGTAAAAATACACACATTCTCTCTCTCTCTTTCCACAAAAGTTGTCCGTGTTTGTTAACGTAGATCAGAAGCGCGATCGTCATCGATCAAAAATTCAAATTTGCACACTTCGTATGCTCGAAGCGTATCGATCTATCGGTTAATTTAAATCGCGCGAATCTCAATTTGCGTTCCGACCTTTCGTCCGGTCAACCGGACGCTCTCCTTTTATTCCGCATACAAAAGATTGTGTATCTTCGTTCGTTTCTTGCCGCACGACACGCGCAGCGTATAATACGCTCGAATTTAAATATTCTAATTGTCATTTTCGCTCGAGACCTCTCGAGTCGAGAGTAATTATTCCAGCGGAAATCGCATTTCCTCGTTGCTGGCAAAAAACGAAAGCAGAAAAGTATTAACCGAATCCGCACGAGTCGCACACGTTGCCATCGCCGCGTTGCTCGCCGCTTTTATGAGTTTTGCACGTGCGCTTTTTCTTTTTTTTTTTTTTTTTTTTTTTTTTTAACAGAGTAATTATTAATCGTTATTATTATTATTATATATATATCGTTAAGATTATACCGCACGTAAATAAGAAGAAACGAAACCGAGGTCCGATTGCGCTTGGGTGTCCAACCGTGTAAACGCGGTCGCTTTGATCGGAAAACGTTCGATCAAATTTTAACCGTAGTTTAATCTTTTTATTACATTTAAAACAAAATAATAATAAATATTATTATAGCATATTATTATATTATTATTATTATTTTTCAAATATGTACATATTGTGACTTTTTCGAATATCTATGGACCTTCGAGATATTTGAAACATCTTTTCGAGATGTTAAGAGTCCGGTGATCTACATAGAAAATTGATTAAACTAAGGTTGACGCTGGATGGATGTTAAGTAAACAGAAGTGGCTTTTTTATTAACGCGCGCAACACGGAATCCGCAAACGATTATTAACCGAATTATAATTTTTTATCACAGAAAGATAATCTCTCCGCGCACGCAATCGGACTGCCTAGAGCTTGTTTATTGTATAAGACATAAGTCCGAAATGCGAGAGACAGATGAAGACTACTATTACTACTACTCGTACTTTGTTTCGTCATATAAACCGCCATCCACTTTCGTACCTCGCGCCCGCAACAGCCATCGCCGTTCTCGTTGCAACTCTGATTATTATTTATCGTTAGAGAAACTTGATATCACTCTGTGGAGATACATATGTTACTGTCGTTATCAACATAGTCCGCGTTACGTTGTCTCGTTAATTATAATTCTGTTATGCGTTTCGCAATTGTCGAAAGTCACTATATATTAATACACGAAGTATATGAAAACAAACATCACATATTATATACACGTTACACACACACACACACACACATCCTCAACATGCATACCATATACAAACATACAAACACACGGTTCTCTCACACGCAGTCGTATTAGATATTATAGCTAGCATTAATCGACATCCTCCTTTGTCGCTGACCGACGCTGTGTAAAGTGACGCATCTGGCATGATTATAAATATACAGATATAAATATATAAATATATAAATATATATAGATATATATTATAAATAAACTATAAATATTATATAATTGACTATATGTAAGGATAAGCGAGCATAACATTTATCTCGGGTAAAAAAAAAAAAAAAAAAAAACCACCTAGGATGTGTCGAGACATTTAAGATGATGCACAGGGTATAGATGAGAAAAAAAAAAATCGTTGATATAATAACTGATGTCTATATTATTATAGATGTTTCTTTCGTTCCGTCATCGGCCTCAAACACAAACAAACACACGAACACGCGAGTATATACATACAATCGAAGTTACTGTAGTAGGTGTTTTTCAGAGATCCCAATCAGACTTTTTATCCGGGCGGCGGTCAAAAAAAGAAAAAATACTAGATGTCATCGGTGTGTGTTTTAGTCGCGCGACTACAACTTCTACGTTCATCTCGATTCGCAATGTGAAAAAGGGGATGATGAGGATTAATTATTATTATACATATATATACTCGCGCCGCGGTCCCTACCCGCCGCGCAGCGGGGGAAGAAGGACTCGGCGAATTCCGCCATCAACACTACTAATTAATTGACTCTTGGATTAATCAAATCAACTAACTGATTGTAAATTGATCTACATTAAGGAACTCTTTACTATTAAGTATAAATATATATATTATACAGATATAAAAGTGGATTCGCTGTTGAACGTATCGAATTAAGCAAAGCAAAAGGAAAAAAAAAATGAAACAAAAAATCCTTTGTGAGTAAGTAAAGCGAGTAAGAGAGCTTGGGCCGGATCGCCGGCCTCCGACATATTTTTTAATCGCTTCGAACCTCTATTATTCTACCTACTAATTAAACGTAATGGTGTATCTACGTGTGCGTCCGAACGATCGACCGATTCGCGTCGTTCTCTCGCGTCGATCGTTCCCTTCGATTGCCGATTCGAGTCGTCGATCGGATCGCGATCGCTCGGACTTATCAAGATGTGTTCTGTATCGAATTAACGAATGTACTTCTCGAATATTCATCGCTCCTACGAAATATCGCGGGATAAGAAAGGGTGACGGATGCTCGACGATATTACTTTTGAAGATGTTTCTCTGCTCCCCCTCTCTTTCACTCTTGCCGCCCGAAAACCCTAAGAAAAGACAAAAAAAAAAAAAAGAAATGCGGAAGCCCACGCAGATCCCATCCCAAAACATTGGACGTTGTATTTGGGTGCTCAGCGGATACTCGAGTATCCCGCAATATGTAAATCTCTGTATGTCTCTCTGCCCGTACTTACCGCTACGATATTTTATGTGAAAATGAATTGTTACAAATACATTACTGATATAACACCGAATTTAATAGTATATTCTCTTTACACCCAGAAAAAAAATGTCTATATAGATATAATACGTGTATGCTTATTGACGATAGTCGTTTCTCGGGAGTTACGTGTGTACGTGTTTGTGATCTTTATCCCTTTAGTGTGTCACATCAACAATCAATTTCAAAACACAGTCACCTCTTTCTGCAACGTACAAAGAAACTTGATATACAAAGGAACTCGACGATGATGTCACTGCGGAAGAGTCAAACAACAAATAAATGATGGACACTCGATGAAATAGATAAGTGTGCGTATAGGTCGATTTTTCAAGAAAAGAAATCTTCGTGTGTGCGAAAAGTAATATTTAGAAAGACGCAATTATTATTTGATAGAAAGAAAAAAACTATAGAAAAAAATTTTCAAGTATGCGAGAGATAATAATATGAAAAACAACTTTAGTCCAAATTGTACGCAAAATTGCGCGAAGTAGAAAAATCCAAACATCCTCATTCGTCGTTTCTTCGCTAACGAGACTAACGTTCTAATGAGTTAATCCTTCTCTAAGCTATACTAACTATCGAGTCGATTAGGGTAAGAGGAAGTCACTGTGGATTAAACCAATTTATTAAAGAATCACTAAGTGTATAGCTTCCTAAAGTTGAACGTGCAATATACGTTTTATAAAAGATATTTTAAAAATTGTAAAAAAAACAGAAATAGGAAAAGATGAACGATATTATTTTGCGATGAGAAGACCGTGAATGATCGTGAATTTTAACAATAATTGTTTATGAATTTACCTTTGATCTTGAGCTCGCGAGTTTTATCAAATTCTTATCAAGATCTCTCTCTTGACATTTCGCGAACCATTTCTGCCCTTAAATTCTTGAGGTATAGAAGAAGTGAAATCGAAAACGCATTAGCACGCTCTTTGTGGTCGCGTTCGAGCTGATTGTAATTATGAATCGCGGAAATTAGGATAATTCCGATTATCGGTTTTGTCCGTTTGTTACATTGATATGCGTAATTACGAGGGAAATTAACGCGAGTAATGGAGATTGTGATATTCGCGAGCGTTTATCGTGATTGTTACAGCGATCTTTCGAGTGACGAGACAGACAAGTGTCAAAGGAATTCAAGTTGAAATTCGTATGTAGAAGAAAAATGTCAATTTTCGTGAAAGAAAATCAAACATGTGTAAACATTGCATTACGCGCCGATTGCTTCGAGAAAAAAAAACGGAGAGAAGAACAAATTATTTGTGACGAGAATATAAATTAATTTGTAGCTAAGGGAAACTTGCTGTGACAAGAAATGAATTTTTTATGAATCACTCTTCGCTGTTGTTACGCGTGCATCGCTATTTTCGCCAAAGAAAAAAAATAATATAAAAGTAAACAAACGAAAGGAAGTGAGGCTACACGCGAAGAGAAGATTCAAGTTCAGCGTCGCGCGTAAAACAGAAAAAAATCCATAACCCGACGAAGTAGTGCGAATAAAATCTCGCAAAATGGCGAACAGAACGACGTCGCATCTCGCGCGAAAGATCCCTCTTGTAAATTTTCGACATTAAAACGAATATCCTATATCGAAGTCGGACTTTTCTCTTTCTCTAAGCTCATCTTATCTGAGTCATTGGCAGTTTTGTGTCAAAAGTGATTAAATAAATAAATTGATTCGTTAAAATAAATGTGAGCTGTATTTTGTTTCTTCTCTTCATTCTCTCTCCTTCTGACAAAAATCTGTGTTTTGTTTCACTTTCTAACATATAGTGGAATTGATAAGAGAATCATAAAGTTCTAAATTTTTTTTACAATGTCAACCATTTTGTGTTGCTAAACCTCGTATTTTATGTGTATACATAGTTTTTTTTTTTTTTAGAGAACTTTTAGTCAAAAGTATGAATTTTTACTTTCTTAAAAAAACACAAAAAATATCAGAATTTAATATGATTCGAAGATTATGTCACATATCAATGTCACTATAAAATTTTTATTTAATGTAACACAAGGCAAGAGAGTAATTGTATATTTAGTTTTTTATAATTTTTTAATTTACCGGAACTAAATGTAGAGACGGAACTTGTTCTTCGTCAGAAACATTGGTGTACGACTAGGGACATGTGATCAAAGGGCGCTACAAATTCGCTCAAAACGCCGGGTTTTTAATAGTCGCAATTCATAAAAACGTATTTCTATGATTACTTTTGCGACCATTGTAAATGAGACCCTAGTTCATAGAACTAAAGGGAAGAATGAGAGCGGCCAGGCCCATAAGAGTTTTTCATACGATCGCTTTTTTGCTCCTGCAAGCTAAGCGCGTGTTCACGAGTGGTGCACGTTGGCAACTACGTAGCGATATCCACGAGCGACTTGTCGATACGTATGTACGAGTGTTGCGAAGAATGTCTCCAAGTGCCTCGGTAGCCTAACAGGGAAGGCGACGGCTCAGAAAGCCGGAGATTCCAGGTTCTCAACTCCTGGCTGGAGGAGTATTTTATCGCAATATTTTAAAATTAGTTCGGGGGGGGTATTCGGGGTCCTTTCATACATGAGATGCAAGTATAGCATACTGTATGATTTTAAGAATTGAAATTTCAATTCGAAAAACACGTGTAAAAATTTACATGTGAACATATATGTATATATGTATACATATATATAATAGAACATTTCAGCATCCTGCAAANTGGTGGCGACGAACTGTTGAATGTCCGTCCTTCTTGGATCATTGCCACCTAATATGCGAACCACATATCCTTTCCATTTGTCTCTAACCTAATCTAACCTAACGCATCGGTCTCAATTTCGGCACCCATGCGCTTCTCATAAAAGATCCTTTAGTGTAAGACTCCGACTTGTATGAATAATAAGTATGGCCGGTAATAAATGATCTTGAATGATGAAGAAGAATAATTGAAAAAGAGTATGCTTTATTATAAACAAAATCCACGGTTTATACACCACTCTGATAAGCACAGAATAATAGATTACTCGCTCGTGAATCAGTTCTAACAGCCAAGGGATAACCCAAGGCCGATCAGCTCGGCGGTTCTTGCTCACGTCCGAATCGTTAACGGTTTCGGGCCAGAGATGCCAGTTCGCGGACTTTTGCAGCATGCAGCAGCAGGTGGAGGGGATACGCACACAGGCGAACAGCTGTGTACGTGTGCGCTCGGAGCTTCGGCCAACTTCGAGCAGTAGAAGGAGAGGGACATACATAGTCGTTCTCTTTCTTTCG